>NC_041383.1:145139819-145173977 GCF_002162155.2 Triticum dicoccoides | reverse complement strand
CTCGTTTCTCCACCGACGTACTTCTTCCTCCTATATATACCTACATACCCCCAAACTACCAGATATGGAGCCAAAAACCTAATTCCACCGCCGCAACTTTGTGTACCTACGAGATCCCATCTTGGGGCCTGTTCTGGAGCTCCGCTAGAGTTGGCATTGATCACGGAGGGCCTCTACATCATCTCCAAGGCCTCTCCGATGAAGTGTGAGTAGTTTACCTCAGACCTTCGGGTCCATAGTTATTAGCTAGATGGATTCTTCTCTCTTTTTGGATCTCAATACAATGTTCTCCCCCTCTCTTGTGGAGATCTATTCGATGCAATCTTCTTTTGCGGTGTGTTTGTCGAGATCCGATGAATTGTGGGTTTATGATCCATATTATCTATGAACAATATTTGAATCAAATCTGAATTCTTTTATATATGATTGGTTATCTTTGCAAGTCTCTTCGAATTATCAGTTTGGTTTGGCCTACTAGGTTGATCTTTCTTGCAATGGGAGAACTCCTTAGCTTTGGGTTCAATTGTGCGGTGTCCTTTCCCAGTGACAGCAGGGGCCGCAAGGCACATATTGTATTGTTGCCATCAAGGACAAAAAGATGGGGTTTATATCATATTGCATGAGTTTATCCCTCTACATCATGTCATATTTCTTAATGCGTTACTCTGTTCTTCATGAACTTAATACTCTAGATGCATGCTGGATAGCGGCCGATGTGTGGAGTAATAGTAGTAGATGCAGAATCATTTCGGTCTACTTGTCTTAGATGTGATGCCTATATACATGATCATACTTAGATATTCTCATAACTATGCTCAATTCTATCAATTGCTCGACAGTAATTTGTTTACCCGTCGCAAATACTTATGCTATCTTGAGAGAAGCCACTAGTGAAACCTATGGCCCCCGGGTCTATTTTCCATCATATTAATCTTCCAATACTTTGCTATTTCCTTTGCCGTTTATTTTGCTTTATTTACTTTGCATCTTTATCACAAAAATACCAAAATTTTTATCTTATCATCTCTATCAGATCTCATTCTCGTAAGTGATCGTGAAGGGGTTGACAACCCCTTATTGCGTTGGTTGCGAGGTTCTTGTTTGTTTGTGTAGGTGCGAGGGAGTCGTGCATGGCCTCCTACTGTATTGATACCTTGGTTCTCAAAAACTGAGGGAAATACTTACACTACTTTACTGCATCACCCTTTCCTCTTCAAGGGAAAACCAACGCAGTGCTCAAGAGGTAGCAACAATCAGGGGAGTTTGCTCCCGGACTCCTAGGGCTCGCCGTGTAGACACAGTTTTCCAGCAAACAGGGCCTCTCTGCCATCAAGGTCCTTGCCAACGGTGATCTCCTGGTTAATCAGATAATTGAGTCTGGGAAACAGAGAGTGTGAACCAAGGCTGCTTACCCGCCTCCAACTCAAAAATCCTGAAGGCCCCAACAAGCTGGTATCCTGCTCATAGACGTAACAGCCATTGTCCAGATACTCACGTATTTCACGGTGCTTGTATGCAGTGGGGGTTTTGCAATATAACTTTTCTGGCTCATGTGTCCGAATGTTCATCCATCTTTTTCCGTTGTCTGATCGAGCGAGGAACCAGTTGTGCTTCCCTGTTTTTGGCAAAGGTGGTGTGATTACAAAGGGCAGTAACTGCAGGGACACTACATCATATCAAAAAGGACAGGCATTGTTAATGTAAGATCAACATTGTTAGAAGTATGAGTAGGATGATGCAAGAAACAGTAGTGATATGTCCCTGTTGGAACTAGGAGGAACATACAGGGAAATGTATACTGGGTTTGAAAATATAGAAGTGCCATGCATGGTTATACTCATGTTATCCCACAATCGATTCTTCACAGGAAACTACCATGTCATGCATGTTGTGTAATCATGTTCTGTCCTCACAAAAAAATTCTTCAAGGAAACTAATAGACCATGCATTGTTATATACTCATGTTCCGTGGGCAAAATTTTTGTGAGCATATTATTCTAGGCATTGATTGCTGACAGGCGAATATAGGTCTGCACACATGGTAAGCATTACAGGATTTCACTACTTCCAAATATAGAGTTCTCTGTAGGCAAATTTACTTCCCTAATGTATGGTTAGATGAAACCAACAGTGTGATACACACTCATATTTAGTAGTATATAGATTACTATAAGATAATTAGAATATTAATATCTTCCTAACCGTTTGATTATATAGGGGTACAAGTTGGCTGTAATGACATGGTCACAATCGTATGAATTAACTCATTCCAAATATAGCTAATTTACGACGTCTCTAATACATTTCCATAGTTCTACTCAAATTCTGCTCAAACAGGGATATGTCAATCATCACAAAAAGTTCAAACAGTGTCATGGCGTCATCATTAACATCAGACGGAAACAACTTACAGGTGCCATCCCAGCAATACGTGGTGCCATCTGCTTTGTCAATCGCGTAGACGATGCCATTGTGTTCAATAGCATGTGTATGAGCTTTGACGATGATCCACTGCGAGCTGAGTTGTCTCCATCTAAAGAAGGCACCGGCGTAAAGATAGGCGAGTCCGCGGTCGAACAAGGCAATTAGCTTGAAGTCTGTGTAATCCGCATGTTGTGTGGGCACTTGGCAGATTACAATCTTTTGCAAAACAAGGTCTATACAACTGACATGGTAATCTAGATGACTTGGACCGCGATGGTAAAATTCCACATAATCCAACGGAGGAAGGATAATCTCATGGGAGGTCTGGACGTTCACGAGCACCAACTTTTTCCCGTCTTCTTTGACGGCAGCCATCCAGTGGGAGTTCATGCCGACGCAGTACATACCTGCCAAGAAGTTTCGCGCGATGGTGATCGGATCAAAGTCGAGGGAAATGATGTACGGCGACCCACTACATACCTGCAAAGAAGTTTCGGCTAATGGAGATCGGATTGAAGTCGAGGGGCATCATGTACGCCTCCATATCATGGTGAGCAAGTCTGGCAAGACCAGATATCAGCAAGCAGGGTGTCTTGAAAAGCTCAGGCCTCGCTTCGACGATGGTCGTGTGCATGTCCCTCGAGCATGCAGGCAAACGCAGGGTGCTCAACATATCCATACACGAACAACAGAGGCCGAGGATGTCACTGGGGAGATTGCTCCAATCACGACTTATATGTATGCTGCGCAGTTCGCGTTCGGCCATGGTGGAATTTGGAAGGTGGGGTCTTTGGGGGCTTGATTTACGGGGAGAAGGCTCTCGGTTCTGGAGCGGCTAGCGAGGGAATAGCGGTACTGGGGGAGGTGAGTGAGGCGAGGGTACGCGGGGGCACAGTGAGATGATGAAGAATGACCTTAGGATCTCCGGTGAGACAGAGATGGAGTGGTGCTAGGGGAGAGGGTATTATGACCCCGATCCTAAGTCACACAGATCTAGCGTGTAACACATCATATCACTTTGCGGCCTCACACACAATATTCCCATGGGTGCCACCTTACCTGGCCCGGGACTGTTTGCGCCTTTTGGCTCACGTATATGATAGTGTCGCTAGCATCCATATGACAGAGAACCCAGGCCGACATGACTAGTCATGAATCCAAAGTGGCACTAACTTACAGGGACAGGCATACATGACACAACAACGAACGTGTTGGTCATCAACGTATGAACCCAAGTCGTAGCAAGCTACAAGGACTTAAAGGAACAACGCATGATATTTCCCCGAAGGGACAAACACAGGAATGAAGAAGGACACATGCCGGCCAGCCTAAGTCTTCCGGAGCAGTAGCAAGCTACCATGGCTCAGTGGAAGCACTAGGAGACATTTCCCGGTAAGAGAGGCTACCAAGAATAAACAACTAGGTTGTCGGTTCCCACACATACCAAGCATTTCAAAACATACATGCAATATGCTCGATATGTGTAAATACAACATGGCACCACAACAAAACTCTACGACTCAAAGTATTTATTCGTTAGGCTCCAAGGAGCCAGATATTACAAACATGGGCCACATGACCCAACATACAGAGCATACAAGCAGTAAGCACATGCGGAAGCTTAACTTGTCTGAGTACAGACAACTACAGATGAAAAAAGCTGAGAAGCCTGACTATCTACAAGACCCTGTCGAGGGCACAAGATCGTAGCTGAGGTAACAAGCTAAACGTCGAAGTACACGCGGAACTACTAGTGAGACTGAAGTCTCTCTGCAAAACATAAATTAAGAAAACGTGAGTACAAATGTACCCAACAAGACTTACATTAGAACTATCTACATATGCATCAGTATCAACAAAAGGATGGTGGGGTTTAACTGCAGCAAGCCAGCTTTGACTCAGTGGCTAACGTGAACTACGACTACAAGCAACTCTTTTGAGGTGGCGTACATGAGTCAACATATTCACCATATCAATACACCACTATGGATCTACTCCCGTCTCCCTACGAGAAGGCCATCCATAGCACTCACGCTTATCTTGCGCATTTTAGAGTATCCACTTTCACTTGTCTATGAACTGTATAGGCAACCCAGAAGTCCTTTACCGCGGACGCGGCTATTCGAATAGATCATTTATAACCCTGCAGGGGTGTACTTCTTCACACACGCTCTCGCCACTTACCACCATGTACATGTCGTGTATCTCGGCAACCTTCAAGAGGAAGCCTGGCGAGGGAGTCGGCCACGACCTGACTAACCACACAAGTCTCTAGTCCAGGTTTATCGCCTATTCGGGTTCCATCCGCAAGGAGATCTGGCCGGGGTGTCGCTCACGGCCCCAAATGTTGTGAGCAAGGTTCCCAAGCCCACCAAACGGGCGACGCTTGGTACATCGCGCCACTGCACCTAGTCTGTCCCAAGCCCACCTGTACCGGGTGCCACTTGGTAGACTACTAGCACTACCTGCAAACACCAAAAACTAGCTGCAACTCCTGGACAGAGATCAGGTGGATTAATAAGTCGAGAGGGCTTGGAGTGCCCAGAGCCCAATGTGTTGTAGTAACTATTCATGGATCACAAACACAGAACTCAGTTCCTGAGGACGGTCTCAATGAGACAACCCACCATGTACTCCTACATGGCCTCTCACCACTACCTTTACCAAATCGTGTTCACACACTTAGCTCTCAATAGTAGGACATGTTCACCACATTCCAATTCATCCCCGATGAATCAGACCTGACTCAACTCTAAGCAGTAGCAGGCATGACAACAAGCATGAATGAGTAGGCACAAAAGGGCTCAAACAACTCCTACTCATGCTAGTGGGTTTCATCTACATTACAAAAAAATACACTTCCGTGATGATACGTGTTTGTCACAGTAGGTCGCGTTTTTTGTCATGCATGTACATCCATGATGATTTTATGACAGAATCAAGATAGTCATACCCCTGCTGTCGTAGATGTGTTCCATGACATTTCCAAAATTATCATCACGGAAGTTTCCACTTCCATGACGATAAATAGTGCGTCAAAGAAGTGGCATGTGCTGGGGCGGCCGGAGACGACCGCGGCGTCGACCACGACGGCGACCGGAGCTCGATCGGGTGCGGGTGCGGCGCTCCAGGGCGGTAGGGAAGGAGCTGGTGGCCTAGATGGCACCCACGGGCCACCAGAAGCACTCTGGTGCCACGGGTTCGGGCGGAGGGGCTCGCGGCAAGGGAGCTAGGCGGCTATGGCGGACGGCGGTGCTTGGGCACGCGGGCGGGGGTGCTATGGCACGGGAACGAGCAAAGCAAAGGAGGGGAAACGGGAAGGAGCTCACAGTGAACTCGATGACGTAGTCGATGACGTCGGGGACGCACTGGAGCCCGTGAATCGACGACGGCGAGGTGCGGCAGTAGGCGGTGAAGACGGTGATCATGGCGATGTTGTCGTCCTCCCGGGCTCCCTTCCTTCGGTGGCGCGAAGCAGCGCAGCGAGACGGAGCTTCTGGGCCGGATTCTAGGGAGAAGGGTGGCCGGTGGCCACGCGGGCGGCAGCGGCGAGCTCGGTGGCTCTCGGGCGGCTGTCGGGGAAGGGGCAGAGGAGAGGGAGATAGTGTAGCAAGTGAGGGAGAGGAGAGAGGGGCTTCGAGGCGTCTCCAGGCATGGGATTGGGTTGACGGGGAGCGCGACACGGTGAAGCGGGAGGTGGCGTGGTCGGGTGTGTGTGCTAACTGCGAGTGGGCACAAGGTTGAAGACAACCTTGCCCCTTGTGGGCTGGGCCAACAGTGCCAGGCCAGCTGGGCTGCCAGGTAAGCCAGGTACAGTACTCTCTCTCTCTCTCTCTCTCTCTCTCTCTCTCTCTCTCTCTTTTATTTTCTGTTTCCTATTTATTATGTAACTTTAGGGCTTTATTAAAAATACCAAAACAATCTCAAAATTCATGAAACTGCTCAAGGCTACTGTTTGGAATATTTCCAACAATAAACATTTTAGTTCATGAATATTTGGACATTTCAAATATTATATAGCATTTAAATTCCCAAATGCAAATAGCATATGATTTAATTCAGTGACCCAATGTTATCCTAGAAAAATGTGAACCATTTTTGCAGAGGTTCTAGACCAAGGCAAAGATGATGAACAATTTTTAAGGGCATTTAAGGTTCATTAAAAAAGTATTTTAGTAACCCTAGTTGGATTCAGTGGTGCTGGGGGTTTCTGTCATCCTCATTGAACTTCAATTGAAACTTAAACATGATGCAACACAAGATGCTAGCACTAAGCATTACCAGATTAGGGATGTGACAACTCACCCCCACTAAACAAGAATCTCGTCCCGAGATTCAAGATGTGAGGTAAGAAGACAAAGGGGACACTAAATCTCACAACTTCATGATCCAATTACCCTTCTCGAAGATGTTGATCCATTCATCATCTTAGTATTAACGTCTTGCTCTGGGAATTCCATCCAACAAGATAACGAGAATGAAGGGTAACTCTAGAAGAATTGATCTCTCAAAGATCGAGCAATTGACGATCAACTCACGGAATGAGACGTAGGAACATCTCTTGAGCTGAGACACAACACATATCGAGAAGGATGGACATAAAAAGATGACGGAGGTTCAATTTAGTAGGCAACAATTCCATGCTTAGAAGATGGTGCATGGTTTCAAAGTAGCGAGAAATAATTGCCATCACTCCATAACAGGACACCTTGGGGGAAGGCGACTCATAGAATTATCCCTTAGGTGGCAAAAAGGATTACTTTGGATACATAGATCATTGGAACTCTTCATACCAGCCTAAGGCAATTCATAATTGATCGTTTGACGGAGTTCAAAGAAATGGCATACTCAGTTCGGAAAGGTAACTACGGTTATAGAACAGCTCAGCATACGGGAGGCACATTCCAATTGATACCGGGGATATAACCTAGTGTCTGAGTGTGATTTCATGAACTTGAGCATCGCCATACTCATCAAGGTCTTACCAACATCCATGTCAAGGATCCTGGCAACACATCATACTACCATGATGAATAGTGATGAATGATGCAGATGCAAAGGAAGAAAATACTTTCTCAGATTTGTCCTTAGCAATGCCAAGGAACAAAACCTGGATGATCGACCGAGAGACAGTTAGCACTCCGCTTCTAATGTTCCCCTTGATGTATTAGATATCACAATCATCCTTAAAAGCATTAACATGGCCATCAAGTATAGGTCGGGCTTCGGGAGCACAAAAATCCATAAGGAACAACTTGTGGAATAGGTCAAACCAAATCCTCATGGAGAAGATGGTCAAATTTCTTAATCAAGAAGCTACAATAATAGATCTTCCGGATAGGTGTGTTGGCCAAAACATCGACCTTGTCGGGACCTACATCATAGATCTTGGAAAAGTTCCAACCATCATATCTGCCTGAGATTCAGATCTGGTTGGCAACATAATATCTCAGACAGCATGTCTGTAAAAGAAAGTTTGCAACACAAATCGATGAGATGACATTGTGAGATTCTCAGGAATGCACTACGATAGCAAGCTCCAAAACACGAGCTGGTTCTGCTACATACATGTGATCATGTTGTCCAAGACAAGAATGACCACATAGTAGTCTTATAATAAAACACTATCGAGTTCAGGTTAGGATCCATCATCAAGGATTTCGAAGTCTTTACGCGCGCTAGACTTATTTTCCTTGAACAAGTCAATCAGTGGCTTGGTGTGATAGGGAATACATATGGAGTGGAGGTAATTAATCTACCAAACCATAGAATACATTCGCACATGCATAACTGACTTGGGATGGTACCAGAGGAAACAAAAACAATCTTTCTCGAACTTAAGGTGACAACTTGCACCCAATGCACATGAATTCGAGGAAGCCACTTCTTCCATCCAAGCATAAGCTTCATGAACGGAACACGAAGGCATTTCTTACAAAGTTTCCAACACTAGGTTGATGTTCAACATTAATCATGGAGGAGACAAAATGTTGCTGATGGGCTCCACAACAACTCATCGAAATTTGCCATATCATTGGAATTCCACCATTATGTGAACAATGTGATAGTATTGGTCAGACCAAAAGATGTAACGGTGTATGCTCGAGGAACAACCATGAGTAAGACAACATTATGAATATCGTTGGTTCTAATTTGATTTGACGATAGCCCAGACTCGAATCAAGGTTTGGACAAGACGATAGATTAAACAACCGATCATGAGGAACAATCGATGAAGATGTCATCTCTGTTCAACACACACACACACACAAGGATATCCCTTAGTGATGAACTAAGTCAGACAAGCTTTCATCTTCCGACTCTCCAAGTTGTTGTTCAGCTTAACCAACCAGTTCAGGGTATCCAACCCAGATTCTTGGAGAAGGGGTGGTTACAAGAAACCAACTTGATAACGAGCCCAACATAATAGTTAGGGGACAACCTGGCAGTACTTCCGAGAAGATAGCTGGAAAATTACAAACCACTGAAATGTTATTAAGCTCGGGAGCAATCTTGCTTTCGAGGCAAGATGATATGATCAAAAGAGAGAGGGATTGACACAATCCTAACTCATTGATCGAAAAGTGCACCGGAAATAAGGACTAGGTAGCACGATCAATCTTAGGATGATGATTCAATAACCAGCACGCTAAGAGTGAGAGTATTGTCCATTAACTACCAAGCAACGAGGTTGCTAGGGGTATTGATTTCACACATCATAGTTCACTTGTCGGCATTCCGGTTACAATAACACGGGACCGAGGAATGAATAATGATGGCGAGAGGTATCACTGCATCAAGAATTCATATGAGGTGGTGCAATTCTCATGACATTATTGACATAAAGATGGTAACACTCCAAGGTAGAACAGAGCAAAAGCTGGATTGGCATTTTGATCCACGGAATACAAGTACTTTGACCCAATCCTTGAAGTGGACAAGGTACTGGAGTTTGGTTCTCTTAGTCATTCCAGAATAGAATGGCTTGATGGACCACAAGAATATGAGGTATCGGTGAGCATGAATGCATGACATGCTCTTGACTATCAAATGATAGATGGAGACCAGGATACAACTAAAGAGAGGGACAACTCAAAGGAATGTATATCTTTCTGAGTTGTGGATGCATAGATTAGTATGTCGAGCAAAGCTCAACTTTTCTTCCGGATAACCCATGTAGAAAGGTAGAACTAGCGGATTCACAATGTAGAATGGAGAACTCATCAAGAGCACTCTAGTTGTGATCTTTTGGTTCAAAAGAACTTCTTCCATAAGCAGTTCATGGTATTTGGAAGAAGGAAATACCACGAACGTCGAGGACTATCACAAAGGTTACTAATATCTTGAAGGAACGAGCAACACTATCAACATGAGGTAAGTAGAGTGAATCTTGGGTTCTAGAACCCAGGGATAGAATGCCTACTAACTAAATGGCATCACGTGATGCTTTCGAGAATGATGGCCAGATTCGTCACACTAAGAACACCAAACATGGCTAGATTACTAGCTTGTTTCATAAGATACCTAGGGTCATAATAATAGCTCCAACATATATACCAAGGCAATGAATTACCTCAGCACACCGGTTAGTGTGGTTAATCTGACACAAAGGAACTTCGGAGCGGTAAGAAGGAATTTGCAAATGCATCAGATTGGTTAGAAACCTGGGATGACTCGGATAGCATAAAAGTTTTAAATGCTCAAAAGATTTGAGACATCCTGCATAATGGTGGTATAACCACTCAACATCATAGTATCAAGGTTCCGAGATCAACTGTCAACACACGGAAATAGTAGGAACTGAACTGGGGCTCGAACCCATCAATCCTATAAGTCTACGGATTAGTAACACATGATCCTGATAGAAGAATGAGAAGCCTAGTTCTTAATCCCCGTTGAGGGAGTCTTGGACTAGGAGGTGTCCGGATAGCCGAACTATCATCATCGGCCGGACTCCAAGACTATGAAGATACAAGATTGAAGACTTCGTCCCGTGTCCGGATGGGACTTTCCTTGGCGTGGAAGGCAAGCTTGGCGATACGGATATGTAGATCTCCTACCATTGTAACCGACTCTGTGTAACCCTAGCCCTCTCCGGTGTCTATATAAACCGGATGGCTTTAGTCCATAGGACGAACAACAATCATACCATAGGCTAGCTTCTAGGGTTTAGCCTCCTTGATCTCATGGTAGATCTACTCTTGTAATACCCACATCATCAATATCAATCAAGTAGGACGTAAGGTTTTACCTCCATCAAGAGGGCCCGAACCTGGGTAAAACATTGTGTCCATTGTCTCTTGTTACCATCCGCCTAGACGCACAGTTCGGGACCCCCTACCCGAGATCCACCGGTTTTGACACCAACATTGGTGCTTTCATTGAGAGTTCCTCTGTGCCGTCGCAATCAGGAGGGATGCCTTTTCCCGTCTTTAAAGACGGCACCGTCGCCAAGGGAGCTTTGGCCACCGGCCAAACTATCCGGCTTGGTGGTTTTCTTATGACCGCCTGTTCGGCCACCGCTCCGACAATGACCTCTCAGGTCATCAAAAGCGATCTTCACGTCAACTCGGAATTTGCCGAACAGCTAGATCAGATGGAGGTCTCCTCCGTAAATGAGCTCTTGGATCGCATCGCCACCCTGGGAGTTGCTACAGACTATGATCAGATTGGGCTTAAAACCGATCTGAGAGAAATTAACTCTCCCCAGGCTACCCACCATGTTACTGTGGTAGAGGAACAACATGGCGACTCTTCTTCTATGTTAAAGACCAGTTATGTCCGGATTCCCAATCCCTCCATGTCGGATTCCCACGGAGGGACGGACCTCAATCAAGTACTAAACCTAAAGTCAGGCATCGGACCAGATTTGTTGGATAACATCCAGCAATCCAAGCTTCCAAATCCGGAAACTTCTCGGCCTTTGAGCCTCAGATCGGGCGGGATTCCGAATTTAATTCCGCCCGCCCACCCAAACATAAGCGATCTATCTCAAATACGGCAAGAGCCCGATGAAACAGTACATCATTACTGGGCCAGATTCCTCCTGGTTATGGACAGGATAAAGGACTGCCGTGAGGAAAGCGCAATCTCAATTTTCTGCAACAATTGCATGGACAAGGGAATCATGAACGCCATAAGTCGTCGCGAAGTTACACGCTTGGACGACCTGGCGACCATAGTACAAAAATATTGTGCGATGGAGAGTGCCTGGAAAACCGAAACCAGGTTTTGGGACAATCCGGCCCTGAACATAACCCTAGTTCGAAATAAAGGCCATATTGGCAACAAATCTGGTCCTGGCCGCGCCCAACCTGGGAGAACCGATGTTGTTATATATCGCGGCAACACATCAAGTTGTCAGCGCAGTACTCGTTGTCGAACAAGAAATAGAAGGGCACAAATTCCCTCTTCAAAAACCAGTGTACTACATATCCACTGTCTTAACTCCATGCAAGTACCAGTACCCACATTATCAAAAGATAGCGTACGCGGTGTTCATGGCATCCCGGAAGCTGCGACCCTACTTTCAAGAGTGTTCCATAACAGTGGCCTTCGAAGTACCTCTCAACGGCATTATAAACAACCGCGACGCGATGGGCAGGATTGCAAAATGGGCCATTGAGCTCTTACCATTTGACATAACCTAGAAACCACGGCGAGCTATAAAGTCGCAAGTTTTGGCTGACTTCATCGCCAAATGGACCGAAGCCGAACTCCCTAAAGAGTACGGCGCATACTCCAATTGGATCATGCATTTCGATGGCTCCAAAATGTTGGCGGGCTTGGGGGCTGGCGTCGTCTTGACGTCCCCAACCGGATACACAGTCCAATAGGTACTTCAAATAATGTACACGGACTCCAACAATGCAGCCGAATATGAGGCCCTTCAACATGGTCTCCGGATGGCAATCTCCATGGGTATTCAACGCCTAGAGGTGCGCAGGAATTCAAACCTCGCAATATCCCAAGTAAATGGAGACTTTGACGCCAAGGATCCGAAAATGGTAGCCTACCGTAACGCCGTCCTAAAAATGTCAGCTCGGTTCGAAGGACTCGAATTCCACCATGTAGCCCGGGATAATAACCAGGCAGCAGACGTGTAGGCACGCATCGGTGCAAAACGCGACGCCGTTCCTCCAAACATCTTCCTGGAGCGGCTCTTTAAGCCATCGTATTATGGGAAGAGGAGTCCGGAAATAACAACCCGGAACCAACTGCACCACCCAACACGGAACATTCTGACACAATCGGTGGCTCAGCCAATGAAATAACACCTTCAGCCCACGAAATAATGGCAGTAATTGCCCCATGGACGGAACCATTCCTAGCCTACTTAATTAGGCAGGAACTTCCCGAAGACCAAAATGAGGCCCGCTCCATAGTTCAGCGATCTAAAGCCTACAAGGTCCACGAGGGAGAACTTTATAAGAAAAGCACAACCGGAGTCCTTAAAAGGTATATCTCCGAAGAGGTAGGGCGAAATCTCCTGGCTGAAATTCACGCTGGACTTAGTGGGCACCACGCCGCAGCCCGGGCCCTTGTAGGCAAGGCCTTCCGTACAGGATTTTATTGGCCAACAGCCCGGGCAGATGCTCAGGACTTAGTCCAACGATGCGTCGGTTGCCAGCTCTTTGCTAATCAAAGCCACATGCCACCCACCGCCCTCAAAACTATACCCATCACTTGGCCGTTCGCGGTCTGGGGGCTTGACATGGTTGGACCCCTTAAAGGGGGAACCCACAAGCAAAAATACTTATTGGTCATGGTGGACAAATTCACCAAATGGATAGAGGCCAAGCCAGTTAAAATGGCAGAATCCCGACCCGTGATAGACTTCATATCCGGGGTAGTACACCATTTTGGCATCCCCCACAGCATCATCACTGATAACGGCCCGAATTTCACGGCCGACGAGGTTAAACTCTGGTGCAAAAACATGGGCATCAAGCTCGACTACGCTTCAGTCTATCACCCTCAAACTAACGGTCAAGTCGAACGAGCAAATGGTCTAATCATGAGCAGCATTAAACCCAGATTAGTTTGGTCCCTCACGGAATCTAACACGCACTGGGTAGAGGAGCTCGACTCCGTACTCTGGGGGTTGCGGACCACGCCAAACCGCACTACTGGATTCACACCATTTTTATGGTATGCGGCGCAGAGGCAGTTTTGCCCTGCGATATAATTCATGACTCACCTCGCGTGCGCATGTACGAAGAAAGAGAAGCCGAGTTGGATCGGCAGGACAGTTTGGATGCCTTAGAGGAGGAGCGCGACGTGGCAAAATCTCGTTCCGCATTCTATCAGCAGCAGGCTCGAAGATATCAAAGCAGAGAAGTACGGGCCAAAACTTACAATGTTGGCGAGCTAGTTCTACGCCTGCCGGACAAGAAAAAGGACAAACTTAAGCCCAAATGGGAAGGTCCCTTCATCATCGACCAAGTCCTTACCGGCGGTGCATACCGTCTATGCAACCATCTGACAACCGATTCGAGCCGAACCCATGGAACGCAGCCCGTCTCTGAAGATTCTACACCTAGCGCCGGACTCAGAGTTCGTCTCCTTCCTCCGCCCACCTTTCATATTTTTTCGCTGTCTTTTGTTTCCCTCCTTTTTCCTCCCTCTTTCAGTAAAAGCCTTTGAGGGCTGATCTGCGCATTGTTCGCACACACTTGCTGCGCTACCCGCACTCGTTATACCTGGGGGCTTCTTTAACATAAGCTTATTTATACGGGCTTCATGCCCAACACATGTGTCATACTTCCGCATGTACCTTTTACTCACCATAATATGCATCGATATGACTTAAGTTTTGGCCAAGCCGGATTGCCTGGCTCCTGTGCTTACCCCTACGTTCCCGATTGTTCGGCTAGGAGGTAAAGGGAGCACCTCTACGATTGTTACTGCCGGGTCAGCCGGATGTGTACCTCAGACTGGGTGAAGCCGAAGGCTAGCGTTCTTAAGGGAATATTCGGTCGATGACTTGAAAGATGATTTATTACTTATTTATTTATCTGCCCCCAGATGCTTTTTCTGCTCTTTTCACAGTACGGGCATGCACTTTAGGGCATGCCTCCCAGGGAAAGGAACCCCTAACGGAACTATTCTCCCTGGAAGATGTTTCTTACTAACCATGTAATATAACATAGCTAGTTGGGCACTTGTCTGATAAAGCACTTATGACCCCTATGCCTGGTCTCCATGCATGCCCCGGTTTTTGTATAAACGTGAGGGTGTTCGGACACACTCTGGACTGTTGGGTCCCGAGGTTGAAGCGAAAAGGTCCGCAAAGACAAACGATCTACAATCCGGCTAGAAGGCATTTTACATGTCATTTTAAATTACATCGTCAAACTGACTGATTGTACTCCTCTTCAATCCCATCTAACAGGCTGTCTAGTTTACAGTCCCGTTGGGAATATTTCGCGGCCAACTCTACTTGGCCGTACATCAGGCTCACAAGTATCTCCTTCCCATCAGGCCCCACAGGTCCGACCTCGGCCATGTGGTTTGGATCAGCCTTCGTGTACTGCGTCTTCACCATGGCTCAGGCCTCCCTGGCGCCTTGACGGCAGGCCAATATCTTCCACAGACGGAAGCACTGCCGTACTCCCTGAAGCTTCTCAGCAAGCCCTCCAAGACCCTCGGGTAGGGAGACGGACAACCATAAGGCCTGAACGACGCCGCTCATCGCCTGTCGGACATGTTCGTGCAGTTGCAGCAGCTCGGGAAGAAGGTCAACCGCGGAACCAGGCATTTCCTCCGTCGGATGACCCGTGAGCACACCTACAGACACATTTCTGTCAATTGACTTCCTCGCCGAACTCTTCTTTTCAAAGGAGTTTGCTCAAGCACTTACTATAAATGCCGCGATGAAGCCGCCGATTCTCCTTTACGGAGTTAGACAGCTGGACCCGAACATCTTTTAGTTCTTCGCCCAGCTGGGTGTTGGCATCTTGGAGTTTATTCCTCTCCTGCTGCACCCTCATAAGCACCTTCTCGCCGGCCTTCAGCTGGCGCAGCAGATGTTGCTTGTCCGGATCTAGTCCGGCACCCTCTGCCATATTATTTTCAGACTAAATGCACACGCCGCACTTCATAAACTACTTATCTTTTCGAAATATGTATTACCAGAGGGGGTCTCTGTGGCTCCCCCGGCGGCGGCTAGTGCGGCCTCAAGTTGGGCCTTGCATTCTTGAAGCTCCTGGGACAGGTGGGTATTCTTCTCCGTAAGATCCTGCATAACAAATGATCCTTAAATCAGTTAGTTTAACTATTTTAAGTCTCGAGGGCTACTGGCATATATAACTATTAAAATTCCTCACTCGTATGTCTTTCACATACTGCTCCGTGGTTCTGGTTAAACCATCTTGAGCAGCACGGAGGTGCGCGTCTCTCGCATTAAAGGCATTCAACGCCTCTGGGAGAAACACGCGTCACGAAGAACTGTCCGACGGCGCCTGTGATTCATGGCTCTCCACCTCAGACCTGGTGGCGGACAGCCTGTCGGCATCCTCTGTTGGAGGGGCATCCGGCTCGCGCCTTGCGCTCGCCTCCCCATCCGGACCAGGTGTTGGAGCCTGGCTGGCGGAGGCTTGGTTGGCAACCTCTCCGGGCACAGTCTGGCGAGCGCTCCTTCTCCTGGAAGAATCATGAGCATTAATATACCTCACAGGAGTCTTTCCCTTAAAGACAATGGTGCGCCATACCTTTGCGGCGACGTTTCGATTCGCGCCGCACTCCTCTTCCGCCTGCTGGGCCGCACTGACCCTGGTTGGTCAGTCGCCGCGGGCTCGGCTTCCCGCCGCAAAGGCACCTCCTGCGAAGCACCGTTGGTATACATTGGTCAGAAATAAGCATTAAAAAAGTAATGGTGTCAGGACTTCGGTCGTACTCACCTGGGAAGCCGGAGACAAACCGGGGTAGTCAGCCGTAATGGCGACTAGAGCATTGTCTATGCTGAGTTGGTGGAACACCCCGTCAATCAGCTCCACATTTATGTTCGGATCCTCTCCGGAGGCCGGATCAAGGGATCTTCCCGGATCCTCGAGTTGTGGAGTCGGGCTTTGTATGCCCTCCACATCCCGGCGCAGTTCCTGCGTCGAAATCATAAAGTAAGACACTTAACTTTGAAAGCACGGATCGGATATATAAACTTCCGCTTACCTAGCTCCGAGGGTTATTCATGGAGAATCCATTCAATGGACTCATGCGGAGGAAGTCCTCCTTCTCCCCCTTGTACAAGCCGGACAGGATCTTCACCAGATCGGCGGTCGATCCCGGCCCCTTGCGGCCATGACGGGTGGCGTCATTCTCCCCGTTGAAATCCCACATGGGGTGGCCCCTATATTGGAGCGGCTGCACCCCTCGCATAATGCATGTGGCCATGACTCCAATCATGGTCAATCCGGAATGGGCCAGTAACCTTATCCGGCCCATCAGATATTGGACGCTCCTATCATCTTCCCGTTGAGGGCTCCACGGGCGCCAACTCAGGCGTTTCTTCGGAGGAACGTTACTAAACTCCGGGAGGCCGATCCGAACTGGATCCAGTAGCGGGGCGTCTTCCATATAGAACCATTCCGAAGGCCAGTCTTTAGACGCCTTCTTCGGGGTTCCGGATAGATATCCGGTCCCGGCGATGCGCCCTATTTCGGCTCCGCCCACTTGATATATCGACCCCTCATGAGAACGGGGTACGAGGCAAAACAATCTCTTCCACAGCACAAAATGGAGCTCAATGCCCAAGAACAGCTTGCAAAGAGCTACAAAGCCCGCGATGTGCAAGATGGAGGCAGGTGTGAGCTGGTGAAGTTGGAGTCCATAGAACTCCAGGAGCCCCCGGAGAAACGGATGTATGGGAAATCCGAGTCCCCTTATTAGGTAGGGGACAAAGCATACCCGCTCTCCTTTGGAGGGATTGGGGACGCTCTCCGCCTGTTTCCCACCCTTGTAGGTGGCCAGTCCGGCTCGAAACCATAAAGGCTGGGGGAAGGTATCCCTCTGCTTGGAGCATCACTAACTCGCTGTGCGCGACTGAACATCTCCTCCAATCTCCTGGCTGAGGACTGGGAGTGCGAGAGGAGGAGCCGCGTTGACTGTCCATGTTGGAATGGATTTTTGTCAGATGCACTTCGATGAGTACTTGCGGAAGGAGGATGGTGTGATTCGGATCTGGATCCTCGCCTCTCTTATAGGAAGCTTATTCGCGCAGCTAGGGGGTAAAACGTAAAAATACCCTGGCTTTTCATACGACACGTGGAAGAGGGCCATTATTGGACGTAGAAGCCAAGGAGCGCAACATTTATAAGGAAACCGGACACTATTCGGCAAACACATGGAATATGGAGGAGAACCCACCTTGCAAACGTCGAAGACAATATACACGCCGGACTCATCGTCATTGAAGCCTGGTTCGGGGGCTACTGAGGAAGTCCTGGACTAGGGGGTGTCCGGATAGCCGAACTATCATCATCCACCGGACTCCAAGACTATGAAGATACAAGATTGAAGACTTCGTCCCGTGTCCGGATGGGACTTTCCTTGGCGTGGAAGGCAAGCTTGGCGATACGGATATGTAGATCTCCTACCATTGTAACCGACTCTATGTAACCCTAGCCCTCTCCGGTGTCTATATAAACCAGATGGCTTTAGTGCATAGGACGAACAACAATCATACCATAGGCTAGCTTCTAGGGTTTAGCCTCCTTGATCTCGTGGTAGATCTACTCTTGTAATACCCACATCATCAATATAAATCAAGCAGGACGTAGGGTTTTACCTCCATCAAGAGGGCCCGAACCTGGGTAAAACATCGTGTCCCTTCTCTCTTGTTACCATCCGCCTAGACGCACAGTTCAGGACCCACTACCCGAGATCCGCCGGTTTTGACACCGACACCCGTAGAAGAGAAGATGATGACTCAGATTAGAAGGACATAAGGTTAAGGAGTAAAAAGAGCCTTACGTTCCCTTCCACAATCAATTCCCTTATATAACTAAAGCATTTCTAGACTCGATTTCGACCAGTTTGGCTTGGTAATCCTATAGGCAGTCAGGCTCTGATACCAAAGCTGTCAGGACCCCAATCCTAAGTCACACAGATCTAGCATGCAACACATCATATCACTTTGCGGCCTCACGCACGGTATTCCCACGGGTGCCACCTTACCTGGTCCGGGACCGTTTGCGCCTTTTGGCTCACGTATATGATAGTGTCGCTAGCATCCATATGACAGAGAACCCGGGCCAACATGACTAGTCGTGAATCCAAATTGGCACTAACTTACAGGGACATGCATACATGACCCAGCAACGAACGTGTCGGTCATCAACGTATGAACCCAAGTCGCAGCAAGCTACAAGGACTTAAAGGAACAACGCGTGTCATTTCCCCGAAGGGACAGACCCAGGAACGAAGAAGGACACATGCCGGCCAACCTAAGTGTTCCAGAGCAGTAGCAAGCTACCATGGCTCAGTGGAAGCACCAAGAGACATTTCCCGATAAGAGAGGCTACCAAGAATAAACAACTAGGTTGTCGGATCCCACACATACCAAGCTTTTCAAAACATACACACAATATGCTCGATATGTGTAAATACAACATGGCATCACAACAAAACTCTACAACTCAAAGTATTTATTCATTAAGCTCCGAGGAGCCAGATATTACAAACATGGGCCACATGACACAACATACAGAGCATACAAGCAGTAAGCACATGCGAAAGCTTAACTTGTCTGAGTACAGACAACTACAAATGAAAAAGGCTGGGAAGCCTGACTATCTACAAGACCCTGCCGAGGCCACAAGATCGTAGCTGAGGTAACAAGCTAAACGTCGAAGTCCACGCGGAACTACTAGTGAGACTGAAGTCTCTCTGCAAAACATAAATTAAGCAAACATGAGTACAAATGTACCCAGTAAGACTTGCATCAGAACTATCTACATATGCATCAGTATCAACAAAAGGATGGTGGGGTTTAACTGCAGCAAGCCAGCTTTGACTCAGTGGCTAACCTGAACTACGACTATAAGCAACTCTTTTGAGGTGGCGCACACAAGTCCACATATTCACCATATAAATACACCACTATGGATCCGCTCCCATCTCCCTAAGAGAAGGCCATCCATAGCACTCACGCTTATCGTGCGCATTTTAGAGTATCCACTTTCACTTGTCTATGAACTGTATAGGCAACCCAGAAGTCCTTTACAGTGGACGCGGCTATTCGAATAGATCATTTATAACCTTGTAGGGGTGTACTTCTTCACACACGCTCTCGCCACTTACCACCATGTACACGTCGTGTATCTCGGCAACCTTCAAGCGGAAGCCTGGCGAGGGAGTCGGCCACGACCTAACTAACCACACAAGTCTCTAGTCCAGGTTCATCGCCTATTCGGGTTCCATCTACAAGGTGATCCGGCCGGGGTGTCGCTCACGGCCCCAAACGATGTGAGCAGGGTTCGCAAGCCCACCAAACGGGTGATGCTTGGTACACCGTGCCACTGCACCTAGTCTGTCCCAAGCCCACATGTACCAGGTGCCACTTGTTAGACTACTAGCACTACCTACAAACACTAGAAACTAGTTGCAACTCCTGGACAGAGATCATGTTGATTAATAAGTCGAGAGAGCTTGGAGTGCCCGGAGCCCACTGTGTGGTAGTAAATGTTCATGGATCACAAATACAGAACTCAGTTCCTGAGGACAGTCTCAATGAGACAACCCACCATGTACTCCTACATGGCGTCTCACCGCTACCTTTACCAAATCGTGTTCACACACTTAGCTCTCAATAGTAGGACATGTTCACCACATTCCAATTCATCCCCGATGAATCAGACCTGACTCAACTCTAAGCAGTAGCAGGCATGACAACAAGCATGAATGAGTAGGCACAACAGGGCTCAAACAACTCCTACTCATGCTAGTGGGTTTCATCTTCACTACAAAAAAATACACTTCCGTGATGATACGGGTTTTTCACAGTAGGTCACGTTTTTTGTCATGCATGTACATCAATGACGATTTTATGACAGAATCAAGATAGCCATACATGTGCTGTCGTAGAAGTGTTCCATGACATTACCAAAATTATCATCACGGAAGTGTCCACTTCCATGACGATAAATCACGCGTCACAGAAGTGCTTTCGTCAATGGTGACCGACACGTGGCATCCACCGTAACAGAACACCATTAAGCTATCGGGTCTGGTTTTGGATCCGATAACCCGTGAACAACCCCGACCAATGGGGATTTTCCACATGTAAAATCATCATTGGCTGGAGGAAACACATGTCGGCTCACCGTTGGGACAGATGTCATCCACTCATTGGACCCAAGGCACCTATGATACGTCGACATGTGGCACGGCCCAACAGAGGCCCATTCCTATGAAAAGGTCGGCCCATTTGACTTGGTCAAAAGGTGGCGGGCCGGCCCACGAAAAGCCTGTTAACGGCATGTTCGCATATAGCCCATTTACAACCCGCTAACTCACGGCCCGTTACGGCCTTCCGGAATTAGGCCCAGTAGGGTCATCTGGGCCGTCCTATATGATTCCAGCCCATTGTAACTTCCGGCCCATGTATGGCCCATGGCGTATTTCGGCCCATATGAGTCCCTTTGTAACTCTTGGCCCATTAACGACCCATGGTGAAACCGGCCCATAATGAATAGTGTATCGCTTTATACCCATTAGCGGCCCATTATTCCATTGGGTCGTTTCTAGCCCGTGTTACCTTTTGGCCTTCTCAGGGCCCATTTATTCTTGGGCTCATTTCCAGCATTTGGTTACTTACGGCCCGTTACTAGCCTTTTCTGCTTGTGGGCCAAATTTAGCACGTGGATACAGTCGGCCCATTTGTGGCCCGTTAATCTGTTTGGCCATTTTCATAGCATCATCAAATACGGCCTATTAACGACCCGTTATGGTCAGCCCATAAAACGTAAAATTTCCACTCTAGCCCGTTTACGACCCCCTATACGGCTCGTAGAAGGCCCATAGATGAGACGGCCCGTAGAAGGCCCATGGATCCTACGGAATGTATAAGGCCCATTGACCCGACGGCCCATAGAAGGCCCATGGATCCGACGACCCATAGAAGGCCCATGGATCCGACGGCCCATAGAAGGCCCATGGATCCGACAACCGATAGAAGGCCCATGGATCCGACAGCCCATAGAAGGCCCACGGATCCGACGGCCATAGAAGGCCATGGATCGTCCGTCCCGTAGATGGCCCATGGATCGTACAGCCTGTGGAGGGCCATGGTCACTACAATGTTTGGGTGAGTTGGCCCCTGTTTGAATGATATAGCATATTCAAAGAATTATCCTACTCTATACTATCACCTCTAAAAAACATACACTATACAATAAAGAGACTAAGGCATAGAAATGTAGAGTAACCCTACACTATACAATAAAGAAATTACAGCCGATTATACCCACTGGGCATTATGGTTCGGCACAAGTGATAATAAAGCATACACAAACAACAAATTACAGACACTGGGCAAATACAACTCATACATCATGGATGCGCATCAACATAACTTACCATTTGAACTATAATCTCTTCAGAAAATAGGATCGGCCGGATTTAGATAGCACAAATTTCAGTCTACAAAATCTCCAATTCCTTCGTTATTACCTCAATGTCTTGTTTCATTTTTTCACTCCTGCATCTAATACCTGCATGTCCAGTCTCAACTTGTTGATTGTACGTTGAGAATCATGTACACGTTGTTTTGCCACCTCTAGTTGATGCTCGAGAACATCAGCACATTCCAATTCCAATCCATAATCATTGGGTAACGACCATGCCGCACTGCTCGCAGATCTTTGTGTTGATGTCACTTCATCCTGAAATGTTTCTGTAAGTACACATGACTAGGGCAAAAAATATAGTTACAACAGTGAAGCGAGCAAGATAGGCTATTTTGTACATGGCAAAACAGAACTAACAATAATGTTACACGTCATGAAGCATAAGCAAGTGATATTTTAAAAATTATAAAAAAGGTAGTCTGTGCAGCCTGCATACAGAAATCTCTCTTAGCTCACCAGAGGAGCATGATGTTGGGGCCCAATCCAAAACACAGACAAGTTACAAATTTAGACAGCACATTGCATAAAAGTAAGCAAGCAGTTGGCCATTCTGTAGCTCAATTAAAGTCTTAAGGAGCATAATGAACAGTAGAGGGTTTCATACAAACATACTACAGCAAGCAAAACTATGCAATCATTAGCCTAGCATAAAGTAGATTGTGAGCCTTATGCAATAATAGTTGGTTAATAGACTTCAAAGCTTCAGGCACACTTCGGTGGAGTAATTAAATGGTAAGGCCTTTAATTATGTCAACTAATAGTTATACAAGTACCCAACATCAGGCATCATTCTTTGGGCATCTCATTAATTGAGGACAAATAAAGCAATTGAAAAGAGCAAATTAACCATGCCTGAAACAAACAAGGAATTGAACTGTTGAGTTGGATACAGTGACTTACCTTAACAGGTTGAAGAGGCTCAGCGCAACTCCTAGTTCTCTTGCAAGGCTCCTTCCTAACATCTTGTACTTGGAAATCCTCAATCTTATCTTCATTGCACCCCCTCTGCAAGGTGACACAAACTAGTTAATTACTAGTCTCCTTGGAAGATAAATATGCATACTTTCAAGTCTGTGAACACAAAAGGATGAGATTATAACAAAACAACACCACATAATGAAACATGCCGCATCTCTTGTAATTGCACACAATGAAATGAGCATTTACTATGTCTGCACTATGTAAAAACTAGGCATACCTTCCAACTGGATCTCCAGGTACTCTTGGAGAGCCTACTGTAGTGTACAGCCAAACCTTTATGTCACCTATGAGTTAGAAAAGGCCACACTATAGCAACCCTTAGTGTTTAAATCATTGACAAGCTCTGTTAGAGTGCTAGGTCAAGAACAACAAGTAATCAAAGCAAACAATCCTAGTATGGCTGGCTGATGCAAACAAGCAATTGAACAGATGTGTGAGCAAATCTTACATATCAATAAAAGAAGCAAAGAAGGAGGCTTAAATACCATCACTTGACTGACCAGATTTAAGGGGCATTTAAACATCATCTGCAACGTATGAACTAACGTAAACACTGCATATTCCAAATTCTACAGTGGAATGCACATGTATTAGGTTATGCCATGTATGATGATGCCTAAATGTACACTATAGGAGGAAGGAATGATTCATCATTGCACGCACAATTGAATTGCAGGTTAAGGGCCAGTTCTATTCCGCCTTTTCAGGGATTATTGTCAAAATAAGCCATAGAAGATGTAAAGAAGTCATTTTTGAGTTATGGGCCTGGGCTTAACTAATTTCGCCTTGGACGGGGGTGTTTCGGGTAGAACCTCCCTAAAAATTGAAGGGAAGGGGAATAGTGAAATGACTATGTTGCCTACCGATATTACACTCAAAATGCAACTACTGACGCCCGCGTCACACCTCGCCCTCAAGTAAAAACAAACACGCAAGCGTTAATTGCCCTGCCCGCTTGCATCTCCTCTCCCCTTTCCCTCTACCTCGATCCCCTGCCTGCAGCACTAGGGTTCTTCCAGCGAGCCACCGCCACTGGTCCCATTAGGCCTGGTCCTCGACGATGCTCTGTCTAGATAGGCTACATGGCCAGCCGGTAGGGGCAAATCTCCCTCGCTGCTCCTCCCTCTGTCGCCGCCCCTCATTCTCATGGTCTCCAGCAGCTGCTCCACTGTGGTTCGTCCAACGCACTACTCCGGTAGGCTTTGCACAACTACGGTTGATGCCACAATACGCCAGAAGGCACCTTATTCCCCCTCCCCACCTCCCAGGCCGTGGCCTTGAGGTGTTGTTGAAGGATGAGCTCATCCAACAAGGTGAGGATCTCCTCTGATTTTTTGCCAAATTTTCATTCTGATCCACTATACGATGCATTGCTATGAGCTGCTTCTGCTGCTGCTATATGATGCTTTGCTACGAGCTGCTCCTGCTGCTGCTATCACTATAAGAAATATGTCAACTTGCGACCCTCACTATTGGTCACTGAAAGGTCATTGTTTTTCATTTGCGACCTTTTTTGACCAAAAACAGATGGTCAAAAGATGGCGGTCGTAGACTGAAATTAATGACCTTCTCTATGAGAAGGTCATGGAATTCCATGACCAAAACAAAAGGTCGTTGATTCCATGACCTTCTGTTTTGGTCGCTAGCTCTCTGCCCAAGCCACGTCGGATCCGGTGTGGCAAAATTGCGACCAATTGAAAAGGTCAAAAATTAGAATCGGCCCAGTCCAATTGGGTGTTTATATGGACTGAGCCTATTAATTCAGCCAATTTAGCATATTTTTTCTGTAAATTTTTGTTAGCTTCATGGGCCAAGCCCAACATCGCAGCCTTTTTATTTTTGGGCCATGGCCATTTTGGCTGAGCAGTTCAAGTATTTCTTTTTTTAACATAGGTCCACTATTCAGATGGGTCCCAATTGTCCGGTTCTTCTAGTAAGTGGGTCCTAGTTTTCAAGTTCATTTTCTTTAAATTTCAATTTGCTAGTAAATAAATCACCAACATTCAAATGGGAACAAATAGAGAACACACGTAGTACTTCACATAATAGCCTGAATCAGTTTGATACATCATACAACAAAGGTACAATAGCAGAATCATTGTGTTACGTCATCATATAACACATATACAATGGCAAGCACAGTCTAGATACTCGAGGTCTCTTCAACTTCGCATTCCCAAGATTCCCAGCTTCCAAATCTGCAGCACAAAATCAACGCCATGTTAATAGACCAAACTTTGTGTTACAACAGATGAATGAATATGTTGTGTCTTCTTCAAATAAGTTTAGTTTGTTGAGGATACCATTTAGAACTAGAAGCCATCCACCTACTAACAGAACTTTCATGAATATGTTCAGGTATGCTTAATAATTAACCTACGTGAGCACTGCAAGTCAAAATTACCATGATAATAAGTATGAAGATAAAGGAAAGCAAGAAATAGCAGACTAGAAACCTCAGGAGGCAAAATAAGTAGCATGGTACTGAGAATACAAGTACTCAAGGCAAGTAATCAGTTTCAGCGTGCTTAAGTTCAGATTTTTTTTGTCATAACATTTAGATCCAAGAAGACATTAACACGCTTGACAGAATTTACATGAATACGTTGTGTAAGATAAATTGCACATAAAAAAGAATAATAATCAGGAAAACTTTCAAGGAAAACAAGTATGTTGCACCAATATAATTCTACACATTCCACATTGCATTTGTTACATTACTCTTCACAGACCTGGACCTCTTGGACTCTCAAGAGGTTTTCGTCCTCTCCAACTCCGCATGCATCCACTCCTCTAGCTCTAAACAACTTTCAGCACACCAGCAATAGCCGCTCGCACATGCACACAAACAAACACGACGACAAAAAAATTGAGGCTAGTAAGTGACTCAATGACTACTGCAACTCAGATATAATCAAGAATCTAAGCAGGATAAAAGTGGTTCCTCAATATGATCATGTCCCAGGTACACTACAAGCAGTACTAATATAAAGCTAGAGGTGGGGTCAAGGCGATGGGCCTTCTCGAAGGCGTATAACCGACCTAGCACCGCGCCAAGAGACATGCATATTAATACATTGTGTGGGTGAGGCAAGGAAACAGATGCTAGCACTCTGTAACACATCTAGAGAATTATGCCCACTTCACTTCACTTCACTTCACTTGGAGTTAATAAACTAGATAGACTGTCACTAGTGTACAATTACCAGTGTTGTAGTACTTGAGGAAGATGAATATAATACAGCTCACACACACAGGTACAAAGTAATAGAATACAGATAAGTTACTAAGTGGAGTAGTAGTAGAAGGGACCTAAGCTAGCACCCAAGCCAAGAGACATACTACTAGTAAATTGTTCTTATGGGTGAGACAAGATCACATGTGGTGCTGCTTGAGAGGGAATTATGGGCACTCAGAATAAATTAACAGAGTTTGTCCATGGACTGTCACATGCAGCAAGATAGCACTAGTGCTCTTGTGCTTGAGCAAGAAGAATATAAGCTATGATAAGTTCACTTGAAACCAGGCATATAAACCAAGTTATGGAGTAATAATCTCTAATTCAATAGAGGTTGTTAAGTAGCCAACTTAATTAGATTCTACAAGACATTGCACTAGAAATATTGATTTCTCATCCAATTGACAACTATATTACAGTGAACACCTCAGTAAGGATGGGTAGATTTGATGGTAACTGATTAGTGTGCGTGTGTTTGTCTGAAGAGAGTGATAAACAGTCTGAACATTATCACCTTAACACATATAAGAGAAAACATCAGTTAGTAAGTGAGAATTTCACCTGTCCTTCAGGAGAAATTTTGAAATCCATCATATCTGGGTTTGTCCGGTACCCCAACAGGTCGCCCTCGCCTTGTTGCCCGCCCTTCCCATTGACCTTGGCGCCTGGCACCTTATCCTGGGCTGTCGCGCCATCTGCGGCATTGGTGAGCTTCTACATCTGGTACTCCATCTTCTTATCTATTGGGCGAATCTAGCACAGAGAATTCAACATAAGACAATCTACTATTAGACAGCGACTGGCAGCTTAGCAATCAACAACACCTGAGGGCACACATGCACACCTTCTCAAGAAACAGCCTGATCTCGACAAGGCTACGCGCGACAGGGTGGCCATCGACAGACAACCCCTTGGCCTTGCGTAGCAGGTAGTAGACGAGGCCCTGGCAGTAGCTCAGCAGCAGGTGGTGCTTGGCCTCCAGGTACCCCATGTCCTCGCCCGTCGGCAGCTAGTTCCTCCTCACCTATACCAATACACAAGCAGTCAAGCACACAAGAAAATGAATAGAATACTCATGATAGCTAGTTTTGAATTCCAACATGATAGCTGCATAGTCCAGCTAGGTACACTAGGAGCTACAGAGTATGCCTACTCATACTATCTTCAGATCGAGCTAATATCATGGAACACATGGCTGATGCAATCAAATTTGGGCTAATAAACTAAATAGTAATCGAACCTTCCTTTCTCTGCTTTCCCTAGTTCCACACTAAAATAGGAGGTAGCCTGTGTTTCGGCCGCAGTAGAGAGGAGAGAGCAGAGGGCAGAGAGACGTGGTACCGAAGAGGAGGAAGTCGCAGGAGGGGTGGCCGTTGTCATCGTACTTGGTGCAGAGGGCGGCAGAGGAGTTCAGTGTCGCCACTATCCAGCCAACGCGCGCGAGCGCACCAAGCTATGGGGGCGCCATCCAGGAGGCGCAACGGGCGCCATCCAGGAGGCGCAACGGGCGCCAGGGGGCACGGTGGGTGATGGAGAGGAGCCGCCTAAGACGCGTCGTCGATGGATGTAGCGCCGAAGCCGAAACCCTAGCCACGGGCTAGGGATCGCGGCGAGCTTCGGATAGCGGGAGGGGCGGATCCAGTCGACCTTGAGGATGGAGGGGTCAGAGAGCGGCAGATCTGGCAGCTGTGGAGCCGCGAGGAGGGGAGAGGAAGGCCCGGCGGCAAGCTATGGGAGGACAGAGGCGAAGATATGGTTGGCGGCGGTGGGAGACAATGGGGAATCGGGAGGACGGAGTGTCGTGCATCAAAGCATGCACGCGCGCGCCGGCGAGCAAGCCATCCACGGCGGCGCCCCTCTCTCTGTTGCGGCGGTGCCTCTCTCTCATTCTGGGGGAGAAGGGGGCAGGGGCGGAGGCGACGACGGAAGTGGATCGGGGGATAGGGGAGAGGCGGCGGCGGGAGTGGATTGGGGGAGAGGGGAGAGGATCTGAGTTAGGGTTTGGGTAGTTGGGTTGTGGTTGGGTGAGGGGTGAGGGCTGCCGTTGGATCCCGAAGCATCCGGCGGTGGTTGATGCATGATCTGCGTGATATGCCCATGGACAAATCAGAACGCAGCAAACCATTTGATGACCTTGTGACCATATAAATTGGGCGTGATCAATTCAAGATAAAAATTTCATTCCATTTTTCAGTGCTCAAAATGATTATTTTTGTGAAAGTCGTATCAAATATTTGTTCAAATGATATCATATTTTGCACAAGTTTACATCTTGAATCTGCAAACAATATTGACAAAGGGGGTTTTTATTCCTTTTGCACAAAAAATCAATTTTCCATTTTTCTAGTGCCCAAAATGAGTTTTTTTTGTGAAGAACCTACCATATATTTGTTGCAAAATTGGACCAAATCAATTTTCTAAAATACTAGGCCATATTTAATGCACAATTGACAAAATGGTTGGGTGTCAAAATCTTTGATCCATCTCTGTTGAAAAAGACAAATTTCTGCCGATTCAGTAGGAAGCGGGTCAAATTTGAACTATAGCTGCCTCATAGTTTGCTATTTATTTTTTCCAAAAATCATTTCTAGCTACATAAGTATCTATTTAATCAGAGAAACATCAAAAAATTCCAAGATTCAACCACTAGCTAGGAACGACCAAGCCTGCCGTTTTGACCACATTTTGTAACGGGCATAAAAAATCCAAAAAAAAATTGAAAATTTGAAAAATCTTAGCATTGTGTCATTATATGTGACCAAGTTTCCAGGAAAAATAATAAACTTGTAATATGGCAATTATTTTAAAAAAGTGTTTTCCGAAATGAGCTATCATGCGTGAAGATTCATGGCTTTCAAGCCAAATGATCAATCTTATGGCCACATTCATGGCATAGTTTGTTCAAATGATCTCATATTGTGCACAAGGGTGCATCTTGGAATTTGAAACAATGTTGCCTAAGGGAGTTTTCATTTTCTTTGCACGGAAAATTCATTTTCATCATTTTTGCAACGTACCACACTGGACAGTAATATGAATGTTGAAGCCACACATACATGTAATGTTAGATGTGGCTCGAATTTTGTGGAGAGCAATGATTTGGGGATATAGAAGATGTGGCAAAAATTCAGCTCATTAGGATATGCCTAGCTAGTACTTCCTTCACAACAGTTCGAGTTGAACAAAAACTTTGGAAATTTGCCGAGGTAGATTTACCAGGCAAATTGAGTTGAAAATTGTCATGTGGCAATAATTTGGATAGTAAAGAATGCCCAATTTTTTGGGAATTTTGGGAATGACAAAAATATAGGTTGCTTCACAACCTAGGGGAAAAATTGACACATGGACATGACACATAGGCAAAACTAATGAGGTGGTTCCTAGTCATAGCAATACACCACAACTTACAAGGTTATGACCATCTATATTGGTCGTGATCAGCTAGAAATAAGGCAGCGGATCAGTGCTATCTGCTTTATGACCATTTCGTGTAAGGAAATTACGACCTTTATGGCCAAAATGGTCGATATAGTTGAGGGTTTGGAGTCCCCCGAGCAGTTTTTGACCAATTGGTCTCAAATGGTTGTAGATCTATGACCAATTCTTCCAGGGTCACTGACAGAAGGTCACTAGTTGACATATTTCTTGTAGTGTATATGATGAATTGCTATGAGCTGTTGCCGCTATATGATGAATTGCTATGAGCTGCTGCTGCTATATGATGATTGCTATGAGCTGCTGCTGCTATATGATGAGTTGCTATAAGCTGCTCCTGCTGCTGCTGTATGATGAATTGCTATGAGCTGCTCCTACTGATGCTATATGATGAATTGCTATGAGCTGCTCCTGCTGCTGTTATGTGATGAATTGCTATGAGCTGCTCCTGCTGCTGCTATATGATGAATTGCTATGAGCTGCTCTTGCTGCTACTATATGATGAATTGCTATGAGCTGCTCCTACTGCTGCTATATGATGAATTGCTATGAGCTGCTATTGGTATATGATGAATTGCACACTGCTGCTGCTGTTGTATGATGAGTTGCTATGAGCTGCTGCTGGTGCTATATGATGCTTTCAGGTGGTGCTGGTATATGATAATAACCAACCACTTGGACCATCAAATTTAAATAAATAATTGTTCTTCATTTAAATGTGGGTCATGCGTTCTTCGTTTAAATTAGGCAATGGGATCTCTATGGAAAACATTGACCAAAGTAGATTGTGCCAAGTAGATGGTATCTTTGTATTTGCATTTTGAGCAAATAGTGATGGTTTGTTTTCCTATCATATTAATTACTTCACTGTGTTCAATTTGTGATGTTTGCAAGTCAAATTAATTTTCATATGGGCAGCAAAATGAAAAAAAATAATGCAATCTAGACTTTTCACTGATCATACCAAAGATAAGCTGAAAACTCAATGAAAAGAACTGGTTGGCTTATTATATGGAGCTTATATTCACAGGTGCTTATTTTCTTAGGATAACTCGTAACAACTGTCCCTAAGAAACTTGGCCAATAGAACTGACATACAAATACCATGTCACGATGATTGTAATGGAGGAGTGACGTACCATAGCACACTGTATAGGCTCACCACTGCCTCTCCTTTTTTTGCGATGTTCCATGAAATTGCCACATACATCTTGTACTTTCTCATTCTGTAACCCTATCTGCAAGTTGACACGGCTAATTTCAGACATCTCTACATGATAATACATTGCATATCCCTTGCGCATATTTAAAGCACCAATTAATTATTGTGTGCATAGCATAAACTAGCCATGACTCTGTGTGCTGGACTAGCAGGCACTCTAAGGGAGCCTAATGTAGTGCACTGGAATTCCTACATGCCACCTATGATTTTGTATAATGTACTGCCTCTGTTCCTAAATATATGTTTTTGTAGAGATTCCAGTATGGACCACATACAGATGTATATAGATGCATTTTCGAGTGTAGATTCACTCATTTTGCTCCGTATGTAGCCTATAGTGGAATCTCTAGAAAGACTTATATTTAGGAACGGAGGTACGAGGTAGTATCAGGTATGACATCTACATATCTAATTTAGCAGCCAGTAGTAGAAATCATTGTCTGCACAAAGGGATTACTGGTCGAAAATCCTAGCAAAGCACGCTGGCAGGCATAGAACAATACAAGAGAGAGAGACACACACTTACAAGATCATAGCAATGCCTCGGTCCAGGATCTTTGTTGGCCAAGCTGTTAGATCCAGAAGAAACATCGTCCTTGTAGTTTTTGCCAGCTGCATAACAGGTAACAGCGACCTGTTAGTATATTTGAAGTACATCGGGCAGGTGATGCTGGATGGGTTTAAAGGTGACAAGTACCTAGGCCATGGAGGGTGCTTGGCATCTTGCCAGACGGTGGGAATCAGGTTAGAAACGTCAAGGGTGATGACGCTGCGCTGGCTGTCAGTGTCCGGTAAGGAGATCTAGAACCGTCGAGTAGGGTGTTTGTGGAGCGGCTCCGGTAGGATGGACTATGGTGTGGGCGAAGCGGATCTGTGGCCGTGGACAAGGGTGTAGGTGAAGCTGCTCCGGTGGTTGGGTTAAGGATGGTGTCGACGATGCGGATCTGCGGCCGTGGACGGGGCGTTAGAAGCTGCTCCGGTAGGTTGGATGAGGGTGCGAGGAAGCGGATCTGAGGCCGTGGACTCGTGAGTTGGCAAAGCGGCCCCGATAGGGTTGAGAATGGTATAGGCGAAGCTACTCCGGTGGGGTTGACGATGGTGTCGGCAAAGCGGCTCCGGTAGGGTTGAGGAAGGTGTCGGCGAAGAGGATCAGAGGCCATCGACGGGGGCGTCGGTGGGGTGGCTCCGGGGGGGTGTGCACGAAGCATCTCCGGTGGGGAGTACGAATGAGCCGCTGCAGATGTGCTACGGTTGACGAGAGTACCGGCGAAGCAGATCCGTCGCCATGGACAAGGCCGACATTGAATGGGCTGTGGTACAGTGGTGGATGAGCAGTATACTTGTTTAGGGGAGGTGGGAGGGGTAGATGCGGCCGCAGAAACAAATCTGGCGAGGTGGATGCCGCTGGCAGTGAATGGGCTCTGGTACGCCGGTGGATGAGTAGTCTAGGGTTTCAAGAGGGGAGAGGAGAAAGGCCGATGAAGTACGAACGGCATGATGTAAGATGCTGTGGTGCTGTGGAGTTAGTCATTTTTGCGGGAGGGGGAGAGGAGATGGGGGTGCCGTGTAGTGGGGGGAATTGGAAGTTACCAAAGCAGCCCCGACCTATTATGTAGATGAGGGCGGTATTGTAACTGTTGGTCTCCGTGCACCAAGGAAAAAAGGGAAATTTCGCATACTAAAGACTAAGGTGGCGGACATTTTAGAAGGAGGCGGGAGATTTTGCCGCCCGCGGGATCGTTCGTATCCAGTTTCAAATAATTTTGGACCATGCTAGCGGGAAGGTCATCCAAGACTGTGTACACGGGGCACGCATCAGCAGTTAATAACTGGTGTGAAGTCCACCCCAGAAAAAAAGACAATAACTCGGGATAATGCGCCAATAACTTGGACGTTCACACGGGCGCGTCCAATCGTACGGGTGTAGTGGCGCGTTCACAAAAAAATGATCAAACGCTCAGCCTATGTATTTCTCATGTAAATAGATAATTTAGTGCAATTGGTTATTTACTTTAAACATAATGCATTGACGTGTTAGTGTAGAGGCGCAAAAAAAGAAATGGATATTGTAGTCCGCAACTTAAAAGTGTTACCTCATATGATTACATAGCCTCCATTTCATAAATTGCGTACCCGTTGAATTCATAGATGGATATTACATATATTACATAATAATAAAACCTTGAATCATCCAAGACTAATGATTTTGAATGCAAGAGTAAAAATGGTGCATGTACATGCTAGCTACATTGGTTGTTTGAAGAAACATCACTATAACTTTGGCATGCACAACTGAAAAGGTTTATTTAAATAGAAAAAAATGTGATACGTGAGTGTCCAATCTTTATAGTGTTGAATCGATATTGTACCTTTGGCCACGATACAAAGTAGATATTGATTTATGTTCAAGCGATGCACGTCCACGATCGCTAGATAGTTATACATGAATGAATTGTGCAATCTCTCTCACACGCATACATATCTCATTTCCCTGTGGGCATCGGAATCACACACGCGCACTTCATGTATTTCTCTCCCTCCCTCAAGGTTAGAATTCGTCTTTCTACCCCGTCCTATAAGTCTCTCACACAGAAACACACACGCTCTCTCTATCGAACATGCCCACCCCTTTAATTCCGCCCACCCACAGCCACTAATGTCTCAAAGTATAATAATGTCTCTCACACATATGCCTAAGGTTAACTCGAGTTCCGGAACCATATGAATGCATACAATGGGATTCCAGCATAGCACCTTTTGTTTTGAGATTTCTCTCTCTCTCTCTCACACACACACACACACACACAAACACACACACACACACACATTGTTTCTCGCTTCATTTTTCGGCACTTGCATGCACACCGTTTTGTTTATCTTCGTGATGCTTTAAGTATGCCTCGCACAAATGCTATCTACCTATCCCTTCATATAGCTAGATATGTGTCACACAAACACCTTATCCCCACTAGCAACATGCCCATGCGTTGCACGGAACATCAAGATGCATTTGTATGAGTAGTTTATCTTGTGGGAGAAAAGGATGAATGAGGGGATGCCTTATTTGCAAATGCGGAGAGGGGTGTGGGTATCTTTTTGCAAAATTGCCACAGTTTCCTTCCTATCCATCGGATATAAATCGGATGGCCTATATTGCAGGATGGCAGAAACACCATCATCACCAACTCTGTTTTTTATAAGATTAGAGATATGTAAGTGTCACTGCCCCCCCC
>NC_041383.1:145135143-145139533 GCF_002162155.2 Triticum dicoccoides | reverse complement strand
ACACACACACACACACACTTCCCACCACCTAAGGAGTAGGGTGACACCTCGATCTTGATACTAATCTATCGACTGGCTTCTCTCTCAAATACACACAGACACACTACCCGACACCGAAGGAGTAGGGTGGCACCTCGATCTTGATAGTAATCTATCTACTCCTCTTTCAAACACACACACACACACACATACACACACACTCGTTGTGCCTCTGTGCCTACCGCGCACACTCTCGATATGTCTTTCTCTCCCTCCCCCTCCTCCGACCCCAACAATGACAGCAGAAGGGTGACAACTCGATCTGATCGTAATCTGTCAATTGGTTTCTCTCTCGAACATTGTGTCTGTGTGCCTCGCTCAGTAGCCCCCTCGATATGTAGACTTCTCGCGCGCGCACAGGTGTAGTGACGATGACGCTGAACCCAGTGTGCCTCGTTTTTACTGGCCTCATGTGATAGTTTTCACCCTGTTTTCTGTTAATTAACAAGGCAACCTTTTCTTTGTTACTACTAGTGAATCTGAAATCATTCGGGGCAGACATAAAATATATCACTTCAACCCAATTATTGCAGTAACTATTTTAAAAGAAACTAGCTAGATGCCCGTGCATTGCACGGAACATCAAGATGCATTTGTATGAGTAGTTTATCTTGTGAGAGAAAAGGATGAACGACGGAAGGCCGTATTTGCGAACGTGGAGAGGGGTGCAGGTATATTTTTTTCAAAATTTCCATAGTTTCCTTCCTATCCGTTAGATATAAATCCGACGGCCTATATTGCAGGATGGCACGCACACCATCATCACTAACTCTGTTTTCTACTCCCTCCGTTCCTAAATATTTTTCTTTTTAGAGATTTCAACAAGTGACTACATATGGAGCAAAATGAGTGAATCTACACTCTTAAATATGTCTACATACACATCCGTATGTGGTAGTCCATTTGAAATCTGAAAAAGACAAATATTTAGGAACGGATGGAGTATAAGAGTAGACATGGAGATATATCTCCAGCATGGTCTACAACAAAAATGTGCTGGACTGGTTAGCGCTGAATGCTCGCAACACGATGACATGAGTTCGAATTCTGTCTTTAACTTTAGATTTTTATATTATATATAACTTCTTTTGCTACTATACTGACAGTGGAACCCACGGAGTACTTAGAATCCAAGATTAAGGATGGACTTGTTTCTTTTTAACTTTCTGTACGAAGCTGTAGCCACCCTGCAAGTCACGTGTACACTGTACATGCAATTAACTTTTTATAAAGGGACAATCATACACGCAATTAACTCAAATGGATTGGATGTCACTCTATTATTTCTAGCATAAGAGCATCTCCAACGGCAGCCGGAAAATTTACTCCCACTTCCTTCCGCGGAGGACGACATCAAACGCCAGCGGCATACATTTTCACAACTCTAACCAACCAGATGAAATTCGTGCAAACACGGACTGATTTCATATAAGCATGAAGGATTTCGTATAAGAAAGTCGGATCTTCATATAAACATGATGGATTTCATTACATTTACATGAACTAAGCGGTGCCAATCCGGCTCTCTTGGTATAATTAATACTCCCTCCATCCAGAAATACTTGTCGTAGAAATGGATGTATCTAGACTTATTTTAGTTATAGATACACACAATTTATCCATTATTAGAACAAATATTTCCCTCCACCTGGAGAGGGAGTACATAATCTAAATGGCCGCCCGTGGATCCCTTTGTCTTCCTCATGTCCTGCAGACACTTGCGGGGTCGACGAAGATCCTCGTAAGAGACGAAGCAACAAAGAAACTAGCTGAATGCGCAGTCGTCGCCTCGGCGGTGGCCTTCATGGGACCCAAGTGGCGGCGGCCTCCCGTGTTCTACTTTTCCTCGATGATGGCCGCGGACACAGAGAAGCTGGCCACCGACTCATCGCTCTCCACACACCCGGCTTCTGTCTCTGCCTGCATCGCGCTCCCGCAGGCACGGGAGGCGTGCCAAGAGACACGGGAGGCGCGGCACCACAGACACTGGTGGTGCGGCATGACGCGACAGCGACAACACCCGTACCAGTGTGCTCGCCGCCATGCCGGCGTGGAGCAACTCGCCATTCCTCATCGAGCTGAACTGGAGCGGCGAGTTGCTGAACCACACGCTTGCTTGGGGCGGCAACTGGCTCCGTCGGGCCAAGCGAGGTTGGTGAAGCACCGAGTTGCCTCGCCCGTATCCGGAGGGCTCGGCGGGCCACCCAGCCGGGTAATATGCCGGAGAATGGCTCATCGGAAGCCATCGGAAGAGTGGACAAAATGGTGAAGGGGGAGATGGGGCAGCGGCGGAGGGGTGCGATTCTTGCCCGCTGTCTGCCTGGCCTCATGTAAATAGAGGGCGGACGGTAGGAGCTTGGCCAGCGTCTGGCCTCGTTTAAACTTAGGGCGGATGGGAGGAGCTCGACCGGTGTTGCGTTTAATTCCGGCCCGCTCATGAACGGACGTGTGGCCGGAGTAGGTTTCTCCGTTTGCATGTGGGTTTAATGGAGGCGAGGAGGCATGTTCAGTCGGGCGTGCAGCGGGCGGCGCAGTACTATTTGATTTAACAGCGGGCGGTGAAGTTGCCGATGCACCTTTAATGCAGACAAGGGAAGGAGTAGCAGTTCCCGAATGTTGAATGGCCAATGCATGCTCCTTCAATTAATGCATGAGGGAAGTAATGGGAGGAGGACCGGGAAAAGAGGCTGCACGATGTGAATGCAACGCAGTTTGCCCTCATATAAAGGTGCCCCTCCATTCCAATGCATCTACCACATTGTACGCACCTAAGCATTTGCCTAAGCACCTACACTAAGCGCAAAAGAGATCACTGCAGACCCATGGCGGTGATGCACGCGAGCGGCCAGCGGCTGCGCCAGATGGTCCACGATGTCGGCCTGCGGCATGGCGCCGAGGATCGTCTCCAGAAGATGTTGGAGACTGGCTGGTGGATGGCCGCCGTCGACACCAACTACAACTCTCAGTTGGACCAGATGATCATTGCCACCACCAACAAGTTCACCGTCCTCAAGAAGCTTGCCGGCGACATCGCCGTACTCCTCTAGCCCGCGCGCCCGGGCTCCTCATTGCCTGCCACCCTAATCGACCTCCATGGCCGGAACCTCTTTCAAGCACTGGTGGCCCTGCAACTGCCCGCCGACTCCATGAAGAATGTCCACCTAGAGGTTGCGCTCACTGCAAGGTGCCTCGCCCTACAAGAATCCGTCGACCTACACATTCACGTGTATGAGAAAATCGTGTACATATGTATCTACAAGGCCAGTGAGGACGCTACAACGTTGGCCTTCCTCAACCGGCTGTAAGCCTTGGATGCCTTTGCTAATAAGCACCTCGACCTCACCACAAAAGGCGCCGCTCCTTAGCCGCCGGTCGGTGGCCCGGCGCACTAAGTTGAGGAGGAGGAGGTCGTACGTTGATGGATGCATCTTTCTTCTTGCCTTTTGTAACCATCACTGCGATCGCATCATCATCGTGGCCTTAAATCTTATTGTGCTGTTGCATTCTTGTTCTAGTCAATACCGACATGTGCGATCCCTTTGCTTAATTATATGCATCACTGTAACTAGTACTCCATCCGTCAATTTATAAGTTGTGCTTACCTTTTCCATCAACTTCGTGCAACGCGCGGGCATCTTGCTAGAAACACTAGAACATGTCGGATCGCGTGTGACCAAACCGACGATGCGCCAATCTAGCTACTACGTACCCTGCTTATCTAGCGGAAATAGCCCCGCCCTAGCGTTTCCAATCGTTATTTCTATCTATCGATCGTGCCAAGGAGCAGAAGCAAAATGTTACAATTTATACATGTTTCTCTACTCCTACTCCTATAAAAGACTCGGTTGGTGATGGTGGTGTGTCTGCCATCCGTCATTTCTGACCATTAGATCTGCATCTAATGGCTGTGAGGTAAGTTGTGGCATTTTTGCAACAATAGCCCACTTCTCTGCTCCAATTTGCAAAAAAAACCTTATTATCTTGAAAGCAACCACATCCCTCCCTCACCTCATCAGCCTGAGAAATATATTTTGAGTGAAAAGTACTCCCTCCGTTCCTAAATATTTGTCTTTCTAGAGATTTCAATAAGTTACTACATACGGAGCAAAATGAGTGAATCTACACTTCAAAATATGTCTATATAATCCATATGTGATAGTCCATTTGAAATCTCTAAAAAGACAAATATTTAGGAATGGAGGGAGTAATATATTAGGAGTATATCAAAACAAGAGTGATTTCTTTCAAATTTATGAACAAGTACTACTATTCTACTACTTTGGATCCGTCGCAATGCACGGGCACATTGCTAGAAAAAGGAAAAGGCCTGCCGCGTGCGCGTCGCACTCCC
>NC_041383.1:145123092-145134899 GCF_002162155.2 Triticum dicoccoides | reverse complement strand
CTCCACGGCTCGTCCGGCACGACACATAGCTTAGGGAAGGCGTGTTGCCTAGCATTTTCACTTTCATGTGGGACTGCCGTTGAGCAAGCCGACTATTGGCAAACCGCACCCCGCCCGCCGCCGGGTTGGAAAACAGAAACGAGGGGAAGATCTAGCTATTGCACAGAAGCCAAGTAATTTGGTGTCAGATGGGGCTCGTTGATAGAGTAGGAGCATTCCGTACTACTCTACTCCTACTAGTACCAAGTTTTTACTATACAACTAGTACTACCAGTATACAACTAGTAGGTACGTGCATGACATAGCATCGTAGGAACAAAAAACAGGAAGATCTTGTTTTGGGTGATTTATCTTTTTTTCAGTCAACGTAGTATGAATAATATGATGTGGGGGGCACCCATGAAGCTTATGTGTCTTGGTTGCATGGCTACAAAAGGTTAGAGAAAAATAAATAGATAATGTGTTTAGAGTGCACTCCACTAAACAGATATACTTTGGATCCATTGCAACAGGCCGGCACATCTATATCTATACCCCCTATATAGTGTGTGGATAACTTTGAAAGTTGGTCGTTGGATGAAGCCAATCCGACGGTACAAAGATGGCAAATCCGAGCACTACTGGCCGTTGGATATCATCTACATTCCACCAGATTCTGTCACATGTAGAATCTAGAAGACTCCATGGTTGAACTTCATTCATGACTAACTTTGCCACAACTAAGCTTAGGCAAAGTGTGTCTGCCACAAAAAATGTGGCTAACAAAATGGCCACCACAAGTGTGGCAATATTTGGCAAGAAGTTGAGTCTATGACATGTGGACCATGTAGCTAGAAAAGTGTGGCAAGCCACAAGTGTAGCAATGAACCAAACACATGACTGGTGTGTTTGGTACGGTGTATGAAGGGTGCATGATCCCAAGAGTTCCCTTCTCGACCCACTTTTGGGTGTTTGGTAGAGTGTATGGAGGGTGCATGAGTCCATACTAGCTTAGCACAAATACACTAGAAGCATGCATGAAGAGAGAATACATGAAGAGGGGTGTTGAGCTGAGCATGCATGAACAGGGAACAACTATGCTGAGACGAGAACACAGCCAAACACACTTGTGGCGCGCCTAAGCTTAGGCGTGGCAACCTTAGGCTGCAAACCAAACATCTATACCCCTATATAGTATGTGAATAACTTTGAAAGTTGGTCGTTGGATGAAGCCAATCTGACAGTACAAAGATGGCAAATCCAAGCACTACTGGCCGTTGGATATCATCTACATTCCACCAGATTTTGCCACATGTAGAATCTAGAAGACTCCACATGTAGAAGCATAAAACACAAACCACCAGAATCTCATGCGTGCAATGCACGTGTACCTTACTAGTAGTTGGTAGTAGTAAGAAACAAATTCCAGGTTTGGCACGAGCTCGTACTGCAGGAGCACCACAAGGCCTGCCGCAGGAGTTACATTTCCCTCTCGAGGCCCACGGGACCGAACTTCAGTGGCTTAGTGCCCGTCCTATGAGTCAATGACATTCGGACCTTAAATGCGGCTGGCCCACATGTCATTCTCATGGTGGTGGTGTGGTTCGCGACTCACTCGTTCGAGCTGAACTGGCCGGTGGTGGCGTGGCCGTGGCTAGGGTGCCACGGCTGGGCATCGGGGCATTACGAGGCAAAGATGGCCACACCGGCGGGTACTACCTGTAGTACAGAAGTACTCCAGCTGAGGATTGATGCCCGGGACAAATACAGGTAGGGTTGGAGCAGCGTCGTGGGAATCGCGTGTGGGTGTGGCAGTGGTAGAAACAAGAAACGTGATGGCCGCCGTGGTTCAACTTCCATGGACAAGCTGTCATGTCTGCTGACACATGTATATCAAAACTAGAGTGTTTATATTTCAAGCACGTGAACAAGTATTATTCTACTACTTTGGATCCATTGCAACGCACGGGCCAGCACATTGGTAGTAGTAGTGTCTATCTCTATCTCTAGAGGCCTTCCCTCGTTCATCCTTTTATCTCACAAGATAAACTACTCATACAAATGCATCTTGATGTTCCGTGGAACGCACGAGGATGTTTCCTTGGGGGTCTCTCCAGCATGGCGTGGCTGTAGTTGCAAGTTGACGCCCCTTGAGATGCCGACGTTGAGGGGCACTCGGATTTCCTCCGATGAGCAGGTAAGATGAGTTTGATCACGTAGCAAATGCATTCTAAAGACTACTTCCGTGTCCATTTCCTAATTCTCCCCCTGCCCACTGTTTCACAGGTTAGGCCCGGTGTGAGTGGATATTGGCTTGCATATGTACGGGAGGGTACCAACATCAATTTGCACAACATTCACAATCGTGACACCGTTCCCGGAGAACCTTTGTCCAACATTGGGATCAGCCATGCAACGGGCCACCACATGAATTGGTACGATGGAACCATGGTGAGATTGAATAAGATAGCATGAACCTTGCACGTGGCGGTCAAAGGTGGACCATGCTGTCTGTGGACGATTTGTTGCCGTATGAGTACGAAGACGTTGTGCTCCTTTCTAACCGCATCTTTGCGGTGACAAACCAGGGGACTTGTTTCGTATGGGACACATCCTACGATATACTCCCTCTCTCCCAGTTTATTCATTTTGAATCTTTTCATTTTATAAGTTTCAAATTCAAATTTAGAGCTCCCCATCACATGTTGAGATTACAATGTCCATTAAATCGTTGTGTGTATGTATAGTAAAGAAATAAATCTCGAGTTTGGCACGAGTTCATGCAGCGGTAGCACCAGCCTCGCGCAGGAGTTACATTTGCCTCTCAGGGCCCTCGGGACTGAGCTTCAACGCCTTACTAAAGTTGCCTTTGAGTCAATAACATGTTGACCCGATAGGCGGCTGGTCCACATGTAATGCTCCCAAAGGCAGAGGGGCAGTGGGGCCGAGAGGGGTGAACCGCAGGTCGGGGGACGTGTGGTGTCATGGGTTCGTGCGGCGTCATGGGAATCACGTGTGGCTATGGTATAAACTTGATGCTCGCCGCATTTAAGGTGGCCCACATGTCATGCACACAAAGGCAGAGGGGTGGTGCGGCCGAGAGGGGTGAGGCGCACGTTGGGGGACGTGGTGCCATGCGTTGGAGCGGCATCGTGGGAATCGCGAGTGGCAGTGGATGAAACATGATGGTCACCATAGTTGAACTTCCATGGACAAGTTGTCATGTCTACGGACACATGCATTGCATACCGATCACTGGAAGGAGTAGTAGAGAAAGCTAGGCAGATAAATAGTTCCTTATAGTCAAGCAGATCCACGCTACTACTTGTTCCAAAGACATGCACACCATCAAAATAGTCCATCTATATCAATATACACCGAGAGGGAATAATTGTTTTTACAAGAGAGGAAATAGTTCATCCATCCATAATGCCCTGCTGCTGGTGTAGCCTTATCTTCTTCTTCTTCTTCTTCTTCCTCTTCTTCTTCTTCTTCTTCTTTTTCTTCTTCTTCTTCTTCTTCTTCTTCTTCTTCTTCTTCTTCTTCTTCTTGTTCTCATTTTCTGTGGGAGACGGCTTCACAACAAGTTCTTTGGACCTTGCAGCTATCTCGAAACTCACATGGGCATCAAGGGCAGCATATTTTATCCGCTCGTATGTCAAGGGATAATTCTCCCATCCAGATGACCTTAATGCCATTGTCTCGTCACCCTTCTAAAGATTTGTACCGAGCACAAAATTTGCTATGTCGAATAGGGATGGTGTCTGTTTATCACAATCTTCTATAGGAATTTTGATTCTGGTTTGTAGGTCAGCGATGCTTTTCAAATCAAGGTTGTATGGCTCCAGCTTCTGTTTGTCCCCTTCGATGCCTGCCCCACAGAAGTATATGTCCTCCCGAGACAAGAAATCGTGATGCTCACCTAGTATGGAGGGCGCATGTATGATGTGGTATGATACATCTCCAACCTATCTATAATTTTTATTGTTCCATGCTATATTATATTCTGTTTTGGATGTTTATTGGGCTTTATACACTTTTATATTATTTTGGGGACTAACCTATTAACCGGAGGCCCGGCCCAAATTGTTGTTTTTGTCCGTTTCAGTGTTTCGCAGAAAAAGAATATCAAACGGAGTTCAAATGGAATGAAACCTTCGGGAACATGATTTTCAGAACAAACGTGATCCAGAGGACTTGGAGTCTACGTAAAGCAATCAACGAGGAAGGCTCGAGGTAGGGGGGCACGCCTTCCCCCCTAGGCGCGCCCTCCACCCTCGTGGGCACCTCGTTGCTCCACCGACATACTTCTTCCTCCTATATATACCCATGTACCCAAAAAACATTAGAGACAGAGCCAAAACCCTATTTCCACCGCCGCAACCTTCTGTACCCGTGAGATCCCATCTTGGGGCCTTTTCCGGCGCTCCGTCGGAGGGGGCATTGATCACGGAGGGCTTCTACATCACCACCATAGCCTCTCCGATGATGTATGAGTAGTTTACCTCAGACCTTCGGGTCCATAGTTATTAGCTAGATGGCTTCTTCTCTCTTTTTGGATCTCAATACAAAGTTCTCCCCCTCTCTTGTGGAGATCTATTCGATGTAATCTTCTTTCGGGGTGTGGTTGTCGAGATCCGATGAATTGTGGGTTTATGATCAAGATTATCTATGAACAATACTTGAATCTCCTCTGAATTCTTTTATGTATGATTGGTTATCTTTGCAAGTCTCTTCGAATTATCAGTTTGGTTTGGCCTACTAGATTGATCTTTCTTGCAATAGGAGAAGTGCTTAGCTTTGGGTTGAATCTTGCGGTGTCCTTTCCCAGTGAGAGCAGGGGCAGCAAGGCACGTATTGTATTGTTGCCATCGAGGATAAAAAGATGGGGTTTATATCATATTGCTTGAGTTTATCCCTCTACATCATGTCATCTTGCCTAATGCGTTGCTCTGTTCTTATGAACTTAATACTCTAGATGCATGCTGGATAGCGGTCGATGTGTGGAGTAATGGTAGTAGATGCAGAATCGTTTTGGTCTACTTGTCGCGGATGTGATGCCTATATACATGATCATACCTAGATATTCTCATAACTATGCTCAATTCTATCAATTGCTCAATAGAAATTTGTTTACAAATCGCAATACGTATGCTATCTTGAGAGAAGCCACTAGTGAAACCTATGGCCCCCGGGTCTGTTTTCCATCATATTAATCTTCCAACACTTTGCTATTTTTTATTCCCGTTTATTTTACTTTGCATCTTTATCATAAAAATACCAAAAAAATTATCCTATCATCTCTATCAGATCTCACTCTCATAAGTGACATGAAGGGGTTGAAAACCCCTTTGTCGCGTTGGTTGCGAGGTTCTTGTTTGTTTGTGTAGGTGCGTGGGACTCGCTTGTGGTCTCCTACTGGATTGATACCTTGGTTCTCAAAACTGAGGGAAATACTTATGCTACTTTACTGCATCACCCTTTCCTCTTCAAGGGAAAACCAACGCAGTGCTCAAGAGGTAGCAAGAAGGATTTCTGGCACCGTTGCCAGGGAGTCTACGCACAAGTCAAGACATACCAAGTACCCATCACAAACTCATATCCCTCGCATTACATTAATTGCCATTTGCCTCTTGTTTTCCTCTCCCCCACTTCAGCTTTGCCATTTTATTCGCCCTCTCTTTCGTTCATCGCTTTCTTGCTTGCCTTGTCATTATGGCTAGTCCTTTATCTACTCCTTTGTCTCCCGAGTTTTAAGTTCTTCATTTCAAAAAAAGGCAAGGAGAAAACTTAAAAGATGCTTGGTTCAGGATAATGGAATCTTATCGTAATTTTACTATAGTGGTGAATTTTAGAATTTTGCTTCGCAATTTTTATGTTGGACTAAATATGTCCCATAGACAACTCTTGGATTGCGTTGCCAAAGGCAATTTTATTGAAATTCATCCCAGTATTGCTCATGAAATTATAGAAGGTATAGTGGGAACACTACCTCAACAAAAGGGGCCTAATCATACCCAGGAAGAAACGCAAGTTTTTGAGAAAATTTGCGAAGTAAAAAAAATATTACAAAAATCTCTTGAACCTCTTAAGAGTGTTAGCAGAAATCTCCACCGCATGAACATGTTGATTACCCTTTGTAATAAGCGGTTGGATCTTTAGATCCAAAAATTTCCAAATATGAAGGGAAACGTAAAGAACCCCCTGGATTCGAGCATAATCCCGCTAAAAAAAATTAAAAATCCAAGATGGCACTACTTAGATCTATCCTTGCTTTTATGCCTAGCTAGGGGTGTTAAACGATAGCGCTTGTTGGGAGGCAACCCAATTTTATTTTAGTTTTTTGCTTTTTGCTTATGTTTAGGAATAAATATTTGATCTAGCTTCTGGTTATATTCGTTTTTGTGTTTTAATTAGTGTTTGTGCCAAGTAAAACCGTTAGGATAACCTACGGTAATAGTTATTTGATTCTGCAGCAGAAAACAGAAAATTTGTGCGCACGAGATTAGTTTTCATAAATCACAGGAACGTGATTTTCAGTTGATTATTTTTGCAGTAGATCAATAAATAAATTATCAAGAACTTCCTAATTTGGTGGAATAGTTTTCGTTCCATAAGTTTGCGTTAGTTACAGATTACTACAGACTGTTCTGTTTTTGATAGATTCTGTTTTTCGTGTGTTGTTTTGCTTATTTTGATGAATCTATGGCTAGTAAAATAGTTTATAAACCATAGGGAAGTTGGAATACAGTAAGTTTAACACCAATATAAATAAAGAATGAGTAAATTACAGTACATTGAAGTGGTGCTTTGTTTTCTTTCACTAACGGAGCTTATGAGATTTTCTGTTGAGTTTTGTGTTGTGAAATTTGCAAGTTTTGGGTAAAGATTTGATGGATTATGGACAAGGAGTGGCAAAATCCTAAGATTGGGGATTCCCATGGCACCCCAAGATAATCTAAGGACACCAAAAAGCCAAAGCTTGGGGACTCCCTGGAAGGCATCCCCTCTTTCGTCTTCGTCCATCGGTAACTTTACTTGTTGCTATATTTTTATTCACCACATGATATGTGTTTTGCTTGGAGCATCTTGTATGATTTGAGTCTTTGCTTTTTAGTTTACCACATTCATCCTTTCTGTACACACCTTTTGAGAGAGACACACTTGATTCGGAATTTATTAGAATACTCTATGTGCTTCACTTATATCTTTTGAGATATATAGTTTTTGCTCTAGTGCATCACTTATATCTTCTAGAGCACGATGGCGGATTTATTTTATAGAAATTATTGATCTATCATGCTTCACTTATATCATTTTGGGCGTCCTACAAAACAGCATGGTGATTTGCTTTAAATTTGAAATTACTTCTAATATGCAAGGTATTCAACATTAGTAAAAACTCTCTTATGAGTGCGTTGAATACTAAGAAAAGTTTGATCCTTGATGATTGTTTTGAGATATGGAGGTAGTAATATTAAAGTTGTGCTAGTTAAGTAATTGTGAAATTGAGAAATACTTGTGTTGAAGTTTGCAAATCCAGTAGCATGCACGTATGGTAAACGTTGTGTAACAAATGTGAAACATGAGATGTTCTTTGAGTGTCATCCCTTGTGTGGAGGTCGGGGGCACGCGATGGTTAACTCCTACCAACCTCCCCCATAGGAGCATGCGTGTAGTGCTTGGTTTTGATAGGAAATAGACATGAATAGGATAGGATTCCAACAATGCAGGGAGAGGAAATAGACATGAATAGGATAGGACTGCACGTGCAAAACAGAGAATTTAAAAACACAGGATTTCTGCCAATCTGGGTGTTTGATTCACAACAATTGGAAGATCACAGGATGCAAAGAAGCATGGTGAGATTAAGTCAAACCACAAGAAAATGTATGGTTATAATGCTATTATGCTACTATCTCTTAGTCTTGTGCTTCATGAATAGGAATTTGAAAAGGAGGACAAGTGAAAATTAAAATTCCTACATTTTTTCTTTCAAGAGACACTAAAGGGACAAATCCGTGTGCTCAGTGGACAATATATATAACATGTAGAGTAAAAAATAGATGCAACAAGTGTACAACCTCTTTGGCGAAGCCATGTCGATCTCAGCGTGATTGGGTTGACCGGTGAGGATGCTCCGGCTGACTTTGCTGTTGGAGGAGGGGAAGAAGATCTTAGGCGTCTGGAGATGGAGCCCGAGGTACTGCTCCGCTGTGATGAAGGGTTTCGTCGTTGGAGCAGCTCTGGTGAGTTGTACGACGTCGAGGCTGAAGCAGGACAAGTGAGACAACGAACAACGTTAACCTGAGTAGAATTCTAATAGCATCTCAAATACATGACGTAAAATACATAACCACAAAGTGCTAGATGTAAAATACATCAGCCGCTCATCTCTGAACTTAACTTTCGAAACTGAACTTAACTGTCGAAATTGAACTTAACTGTCGAAACTAAACCTAACTGTCGAAACTGAATTTTGCTGTCGGAACTGAATTTTGCTGTCGAAACTTAACGCACTAGCAAGGTGAGGCTACACGTCGGTTGACTGACTTTTTTATCTCTGGTCAGTCAATTTTGCAGTCGTTGGATACGAAATCAAGGGCATGCGGTTCATCTTCAACCTCCACCACCCCTGAGCCGCCAGCCACCACCGGCCAAATAGCAGCCCCCCGCCGCCCGTGGCCGGTGGTGCGCCGCCCCGCCCGCCCCGAAAACACTCCCCACCACCGGTCCGCCGCCCCCCAGGCCATCCCTCTGGGCCCCCCTGTTCCGAGCTTTTTCTCCGGCGATCCCCACGCCACCGCCCCACCAACGCCCCGCCAACACCGGCGACCACCGCCCCCATCCTGAACCCTAAGATAGATAGTGGGGTACCTCTCCAGCGAGCCCCCCTCCCCGCTGCGGCTGGTTCTTCCTTCACCCCAGTGAGCCCACCCCTTGGAAATCGACTGACCCAAAAGTCGATTCAGTCGACTGAAGTGTAGCCAAATCGGAGCAGCATCGCAAGCAAGAGCAAGAGCGAGAGCAGCAGCGCGAGCAAGAGCAGACCAGGCAGGGGACCGAGAGCAAGAGCAGAGCAGCAGCGCGAGTGAGAGCTAAAGCACCAGCAGCTCCTACTGATGTGGATGTCGCCGCCGAGGGAGCAACGCTATGGAGGAAGTGGCCGGCGATGCCATCATGGATGGAGCCGCACCATGTCGGCTCGGGACCGAGCGCTGGCAGCACTGTGAGATCGAATCGAGAAGAAAATGTGGCGATTAGTGTACAACCTCTTTGGTGGCGCCGATTAGGCTGCAGCTTCATCCGAGGAAACGGTGATGATGATGCTCTTCAGGTGGTGCAGGTGAAGACGGCAGTGTGGGAATGGAGGTGGCACGAAAGATGAGGGGAACATCGGGGCAGCTCCTTGGAGGTGGAGGACGGGGTGGATGAACCAGCGGGACGATGAGATCACGACGGATCCTCATCCGGTACGGTGGATGAGGGACGTCGAGGTGTTGCTGTGGACGACGTCGTCGGGGAAGAAGCTCCGGCTGGGTGGCGGACGGAGCAGGGTGTGGGGTTTCATCGTGGGTTTTCGCGGCCTCGGTGTACGAATGGGTGGGCAGATGGGATGGCAGTGGGGAACCATGGCTTAGAGACGCGCTTGTCCGAAATGTGGGGTAAGTTACGAAAGTACCCCCCGCCGATTTGAGGCGGTTCTTTCGGTTCAGGGGTACCATGGGCATTTTGCGTGTCGGGATTTCATAGGAGGTGGGAGTTTTCACGCGCGTTGTAATTTTGGAATAGCAAGGCACGGGTTGAGATGGAGGGAGTTGTCGGAGCACAACGAGACAAAGATATATCTTAAATATTTCGGGCTAACAAGGCGCGGGTTGAAATTTCCGGACAAGCCTAACGTGTACTATACCAAATCAATGCGCACTACAAATGTCATTCAAAACTTTGAATTCATGTTATGTTCAATTAAAATATTCCGCTACATGTATATTGCATGCAACCTACTACTCAAATGAACGTTTTAGTGCATTCCAAACGTATATACTACCGCTTCAATATGAACTAAATGTGAATAAGTTCTACAAAAATGATTGTTGTGAAGTCAAAACATTTGAATTCGTTTCTCTATTTTAATAAGATCTACAATCATTATTATTTTCAAGTTAAACCATCGTTTGTGTATTATCTTCACAGCACACCACATGGTCAGTATCGAGTTACATATGAACTATGTGTACTATATGAACTCAAACTAGATTTTTTGAATCCACTTTATTTTGATATCAAATCACATTACATTTCTAGCTCTAGCTAGATCTTCATAATCTAAACCATGTCTCATATGTATAATATGTTTATCACATTATGTATGGTGCCCCGCCCCCTACGCCTACAAGTATTTAGATGTGAGTTGCAAACACCACACATTACCACAAATTCAAATAAAATGTGAGAATGTTCGATATATAGTATTGTTTAGATTGCCCGATATTTAGTTGTAAGCTGCAAACGCCGCACATTATCACAAATTCAAATAAAATGTGAGATTGTTTGATGTATAGTATGGTTTAGATTGTTCGGCATTTAGCTGTGAGTTGCAAACGCCATGCATTATCACATTATGGTATAACATGTGCACAACACGTGTATCACCGCTATATTCATGCATGCAATGTTTAAAATTTTATGATCTCCTATTCAAATATATGAATCCGCTTTCATATCAAATTATGATCTTTGTTAGTCTCTTACGCCCACACAATCCTCTAACCTTTGTAGCTACCGCTAACTTTCTCTCGTGCATGCACACGCCCTCCTAGCCCTCCCCCTCCCTCGGCATTCTATCCACCGGGCACATTCATTTTTTTCTTTAGGTCGTTCTCCCAGAGTCTCCACAACTCCTTTCCGACACACACTGATCGATAAACCTCTCTAGCGATGCCTGCCTACAGCATACACACATAGCTTCAATCTCCTCCTTTATGTGTCCTTGCCTCGTGTCTCTCATATGGGCAGGCACACGTGTAAACTCTCACCCCTCTTTTAATCGATCTCACAACCGCACACTCCTCCCCCTATCTAGCTAGTAGTTGGGCCTCTCGCACCACCTCCTAGCTCCTTTCTCTCTGTCTATCCGTATCGCTGGGCCTTATTTGCCTCTAACAAATGGACGTACACCGACCAATCTCTCGCTATACATATAGCCAGCTAGGTCCTTATAACTCGTTTTTACCAACACATCGATCGATCTACCTCATTAGTTGTGTCTCTCCCTTCCTCCGATAAACAACAATTGATCTACCGATCTAGTTGGGTTTGCTTACCAAACACATGGTTCCCCTTCATCATCCATGGATGCGTCCCGATAGATCTATCACGCACAGGCACACACAGAAACACATCCCCACTCTTATTGATAACATTGCAGTTCCGCCCTCAGTTTGTCTAGTAGGCCTCTCCCAACATCTCCGAGAAGCAACTCCATCACCCATCCAACACTCTACCCCTCTCCCTCCCTCTCCCTCCCTCCCTCTCTCTCTCCTCTCTCTCTCTGTCCCATCATATTTCCCATCCTTCAGTTATGTATGGATGTCGACCGATCTCCCTCATGACATAGCTGGGTCTCTCCTTCTCAACACATATACGAGTCGTTCTACCTCTATAGTTAGGCCTCTGCCTACCCCTCCCCCCACCCCCTCCCCCCACACACACCGATACATCAAGCGCTCTAGTCATGTCTCCCTGCCACACACAAACTTGGCATGTGCCCTCTAACGTTCCGGTAGGCCAGTCGCCCTATATCTTTGACTTGCACACACACACGC
>NC_041383.1:145110765-145122491 GCF_002162155.2 Triticum dicoccoides | reverse complement strand
AAAACACTCATGAACACGATTTGTATCTCTCACACACACCCACATAGGTGGGGGACGTGCACGAAGAGAAGAGGTGCATGCACGGCGCACGTACTCCCGTCTCTTTCCCAACCACACCCGCGCGGGTACACGGTGGAGCTCATTTCTGTACGAAAAAGGCAGCCCACATGGTAATTGGCACGTGTACTGGTTGTCCACTTGGTGCAGGGAGGATCGTCTACCACGGGTGAACAAACAAATTGCAACTTGACGCGTTATGTTAATTTAAAAAAAGAGGCAAACCATGTGGGGCCTACCTTAGAGGCAAGGCTCTATACATTGGAGTACTTTTGATGTGTCCCGTCAACTCGCAGAACGAGGAGAAGCTTGCTTAGTACGCCGTCTCCCCCGCCCATGGGCGCGGTGGCTCGCAGGATGAGGTGAAGCTTGCTCCTCCCTCGCCCATGCGCGCGATGGCTCACAGGACGAGGAGAAAAATTTACTACTCCCTCCGTTTACTCCTCGTCCCTACTACCTTGGTTATAGAGATTATATCATATTGTTTGGAATATATATGTCCTTAGTAGATTTCAATATGAACTACTAGTACATACTCCAAACACTGATGTATATAGACGTATTTTAGAGTGTACATTCACTCATTTTGCTCCGTATGTAGTAGCACTCTCCCTCGCCCCTCGACCCTCGCCCACGTGGTGGACGTGCAGCAATTCATTTGGTCTCATATAGCCAGAACGATATATACTGCACTACCATTATTGCTCGACTTCCCGAAGAGGCGAAGAGCCAATCGCAAGGTTAATATTTTGGAGATGCCAAGGGCAAGGTTATAGGAGAAGAGTAGTAGGTGCCGCGTCATTTATAAATAATTTTTTTTTCTTCAGTGGCATGTACGCAATATGATAGGTTCATATGGAGAGAAAAGGAAACCGCTCCACTATATACATAGTCAGGACGGGCCAGCCTACACGGTTGCTTGTTGGGGTTTCTCTCTTCACACTCTCTCGCACAAAACGATTGTGGCCACATCTCTAACATCCCGGTGGATCACGTCCACTTGGGGAAGGGGTGGATGCTTAGTGTAGATGCGGTGGCCGTCGCCGACGGCGAAAACCCACTGTCGGCACATCCCGATCAGGGGTCCCCGCCGTTCTCTCTCACAAAGCCGGTGAGGTTGCCTTCATCCCTTGCTCACTGCCGCGACGTGGGTAGTTGCCGCCTCCCGCCGCCCTCCTCAAGTCCGAGCTACGTCCCTCAGGTACAACTCCCTTTACAGTCGGTTTGCACCACTGCTCCAGCTGCCCACATCACTCCCTATGGATATTTCTCTACTTCTTTGCCCCACACATACCTGATACCTCTACTGGCTTCTACGTATTGTATTTGTGATGATTTTATGTCTCATCAACTAGTCCTAGTAATCTTATTCTAATCACGCTTCTTCAATTTCTTTGCCACAGGATGCTCATCTCGATTTTGGTGAAACTGCACAAAATGATCTGATGGTCAAAAGGTTGCAAACTTCATTTATTAGGAAGCTCGAACGTTGCCAGCAAATTGAAGCCTGGTCAGGGTTCACGGTTCAAGGGCTAGGGACTGCATGGATCGTTTTTTTCTTTAGCTGCCTCTGTTCCAAAATAAGTGTCAACTTTAGTAGTAGTACAACTTTGTACTAAAGTTTGCACAAAGTTGAGACACTTATTTTGGAACGAAGGGAGTACATATTTGCTATGATCTGTCAATCATTGAGATGCAATAGCATGCATGTTAGTCTCCTTTGTATTTGATGAAATGTTGCAACGAGCAACCTTGGACGCAAGATACATGTAACAGGAGCTGGAAGCTTCATAGCATTGTACAAATTTATCTCGCTAATAAATTACAGTACGTACTGGTACTATACTAGTACTTCCTCCGTTCCTAAATATAAGTCTTTGTAGAGATTTCACCATTAACCACATGCGGATGTATATAGATGCATTTTAAGTGTAGATTCATTCATTTTGTTCTGTATGTAGTTCACCTAGTGGAATCTCTACAAAGACTTATCTACTAGTAATAGCTAGCCCCCACTACTAGGAATTCTCTATCCTCTCCTTGAGCCACATCATCAAAATTGACGTAGCCGTTAGATGAAGTAAATCAGTCATAATAGCCGTCTGATCTAGACGTTGAGAGGCTCAGCACTAAGCCACATGCAAGCATGCAGAAATACCGTGGCACATGCATGTGAGTGGGTTTTAAATCACATCAACATGTCTGCATGCAAGCATGCACCGGTAGCATGCATGTAAGTGAGCTTTTAAGTCCCATTAACATGTCAAAAAGAAAAATATAATCCCATTATGCAGTAGGAGTTGGCTGATCTTTTTTCCTTATGTGGGATGATCTAAATGATGATGGGAGTTTATTTAGTTTGGCTACCACATTTGTCATGCGGTTATAGATTTTTTTTAGTTCTATGAAATCCATAATTTTGCGCAGAGAGATGTACCGCTGTTCCGCGGCAACAAGCGGGGACTCATCTAGTAATATTTAGGAACGGAGGGAGTACTATGTAAAGAGTTAGGTGTCGCATGGTGATAGTGTGAGGTGGGCCATGTAATTACTGAGCCTGCGTGTTTTCACTGCTCTTGCACTCCTCCACTGTAAGAATGGAGAAAATTGTAATCTACTACCTCCTTTCGCCGATAGCGTGGGACATCCAGCAGTCCTACCACCTCAGTAATAAAGACCAATGAGCCGTTAAATCACATAGACCCAATAGTAAGTTGGACGGACAAAGCAACCATCACTCTTGCGCGAGTGAGAGGTCGCGTCCGCTCTGCCCGGGCATGAATGCGGCACCGATTCTTTGGAGTGACGCTGACCGTTTTGGGCGGGAAGTGCGCGCGGGCGGTGGAGGGGCTTTGGGTGGGCCAGGCTGGTCAGGAGCGGGCGTGGCAGCTGTCTGCATGTCCCTACCGGACACGCCTGGAAACGAGAGGATGCACCGACTCTTGCGGCTAAAATCCTACACTACACACCATATCTCTGTAGGATAGGTCAATTTGTCGCACTCTCTAACACACACATGCTGTTAAACACACACACACGCGCGCGCACCTTGGTCCTATTGCACCTTCTAACATGACTTATTACACCTAGAGGGAGGGAGTAGTAAGTATACGAGATACGGTGGCACACTGACTTAAGTCTAATACAAGTGCCCAAAATTTGTGTGCATGTTATAATAAGGATTCACTTAAAATAGTACTTGAGCAAACAGAGGGATCAATTGGACAGTGTTCTCGAGCAGTAGCGAGATGTGTGAGGTAGTAAGATACACCGCTGGCGCTTTTAATTTTTCTTATTAATTTGTTTGTTTCACCCTCTGACTGGTGGGACCCAACGTACTACATGGAGAGAGGTAAGGTGACTAAGGCTGCATTATTTCTGCACCACTGTGGATAGTCTTACCACCAAAGCCACATGACATGATTATGATTGAAATCCTAATGACTCCCACACACACACAAAAAAAACACGGCATGCCTGTCACACGAATGTAGAATGTATAAAAGGTTATTTTCCTCTCGTTGAAGATAACGGGAGGGTTGTGTAGCTGGTTAGCCTGTTCGCTCATCAAACTTGAGGTCTCGGGTTGGATAACTACACTTGAGCATAATTTTTGCCAGGAGGATTCTTTGACTGGTGAAAATGTTTTCTAGGGTTTGCATGCTTCACACTCTCTCTCTAGTATATATCTACACGCTGGAGCCTCAGCCCTTGTAGTTGCTCTCTTCACACTCTCTCGCCCTCTCCTGCTGGATCCTTAGCGCTTGTAGTTGCTCTCTTCACACTCTCTCGCCCTCTCCATATCTAAACAAGACTTCGTTGGCCTCTCTCTCCCCTCACTGCTGCTCAAAGAACCGGCAGGAACCGTCCGCCGGGAAGGGAAGGAGGCTTAACGCTGTCGCCATCGGCGAGGTAGGGAATCCACTACCGGCGCTGCTGTTCACTTTCCACCCAGCAGTGGCGCTGGAGGGCCTCCGACCCCTTCTTCTTCGCTGTCGTCCCGTCGCCCACCGAACCACGCCCCAAGAACCTTAAGGTATATTTTACTTACTCCACATGCATTGCTCTAGCTGCATGTATACCATGAATCTAGGACGTGGTTCAAAGAGGAAAGGAGTGGGGGAAAGTAGTGGGAAAAGTTGTATATAGCATGAATCTAGGACATGGTTCAAAGAGGAAATGAACGGGGAAAGTTGTATAGCATGAATCTAGGACGTGGTTCAAAGAGGAAAGGAATGGGGGAAAGTAGTGGGGAAATTTGTATCACATAAATCTAGGACGTGGTTCAAAGAGGAAAGGAAGGGGCAAAAGTACTAGTTCAAAAAGGAAAGGAAGGGACAAGGCTGTAGAGTTTGAGCAGGACTAGATTTGCTGCGCTCACATAGGGAAAGGTGTCTAAAGATAATAAAACTGGGACCAACACAAATATGCTCCTTGGTTGTTTGTTCTTTGTTGCAACAGACTGTGCATGACCACAGTAAATCGGTAGATGCACATGGTGCTGATGCGTCCACTGTCCCGTGCAACTCATTAGCTGTTGTTAATCTATGGCCATGTTTGGTTAAAAACTCCCTAGTCCCTACCTGCTTGGTTCCAGGGACTAAACATGGACAAGAGGTTATTAAATGACATGATAAAAGACCATGTTACCCCTAGTAATGAACTAATAGAAACAAGGTGTGATGCGTGGCAGGGGCAACTGTTGGAAAAAGTCCCAAAAAGACTCCCTCGGGGTCTTCTTTCTTTAGTCCCAAATGCCCACTTTTATTCCCGAAAAGTCCCTCCTGTTTGGTTTAGATGTGACTAACACGGAGTTTTTTTAGTCCCGACACCAAAATGTCCCTGTAAACAAACACCCTCTAATAATGCCACTGGAAAATTGATGCAATGCCACAGTTAAAAGAAAATTACATGTTTAACGAATTTTATTGTTAATATAATCTCTATGTTAATATTAATCAATGCCACCGTTTGAGAAATGCTAGTGTCTTGCTTTCTTTCCCATTTAGATAAGGTAGATGCTTCTTTTTGTTGGCTTCTGTGTCATCCATCGTTATTGACCACTAATTGTTCCCTTTGCACCTCTGTGTAAACAGGGTTGTCTACTTCACCTCGTTTCCATTGTGACCTTTTGTTGCACTGCACAAAACACTTTTGTTTTAAGAGTGTTTTGTGCAGTTCAACCAAAATGTCACACCGACAATGTTGCTTGATTGTTTGATCTTAGTGGAACTGCACAAGAGGAGATCTTAATTCCTATCCGTTAAGGCGAATTTGGTTCAGATCTTCTTCTTGTGAGTTGTTTGAATTCCGCATCATGAGAGGTCAGTACTAGCCTTCTTTCACATGATTCTGCAGTGTGCTTTCATATGTTGTGCTACTTGTACGATAATGTTGCTTGATTTTAGTGAACTGCACAAATGGAGACAAGACTTCCAATCTGTATGTCCACCGTAATATCCCATTGAGGTAAGATAAGGATATTTCACAACTGCTGGCCTGTATTTTGCCACTTTCAACAAAAAATTAAGTTTAGTACTATACTTGTGCTCCCTAATTGACATGCCAAATCTTACATTGAAGGCGAAGCTTGTCTGTTATTGAACCAAGTGATGACGGGGAAGAACAAGCGGAAGAAAAACAAAAATCAACTCCCGGTGCTATAATGAAGCACTGGAACTGTGATGACACAAGTAATGATATAGTTTTGCATCTTAATTTATTGCTATGGCTGGAACGATCAATTGTTTTGCCATTGATTTGATGACATACGTAATTATCTCTACTTGTGCAAACAGGGATCTTCTTTGAAGATACCATATATTTTAGTGGAACTGCACAAGAAGATGTTGGAAACATTAAACTAATCGAGGAGTATATAGTAAGCATGGTCACCCCCTTAGATAGAAACAGATGGTTCCCGAGAAGTGCTTCATCTGTATGCTCTACACAATCAGCCTCCTGACAAAGGTTGGTACTCGCCCACTGATTTCATCCATATGATTGAGCTTTGTCATCTCTATTGGTGTTGTGCTACTGTTTAGATACTGTCATGAAAAAGTGGTATTGTCCTTGGGAAGTGCTTCATCTGTGTTGTTTTAAATATTTCCTTTCCTTTTTTTCGAGCAAACATGGATGCTAGCATTTAGTAGTCCTCTTGTCTTTGCACAACAGGATAATCTTCCTTTGAAGAAGAATATGGAGTGCGTGAAGTGACTAGTTCCGATTATGCCAGGATGAAGAAGCACTGTATATCTTCTCATCAAAAGGAGCATTTGAAGGATGGTTACATTACTCCCCACAAGACCAAACTAACTTCAGCTCAGAAGGACTGACAAATCTCCATTTTTTGCTGTGATGCGCAAGTACAATGTTGTTCTAGGATTCTTTCTGGTGAGTTCCATTTTTCTAAAAGTGTGCTCTACATGGACCATGTATGTGCCTGTTAAAACTGTCAATTCATAGTACAATTTGCTTTATACTAATCAATTTTTTGTATTTGTGCAAACAGGGGTGCTCAGCTTGATTTCAACAGGAACTGCACAAAATGTTCATGAATACATCGAATCATTCATTTCCACCACAAGAAAGGAGATGCCCATAAGTTCAAGGCGTTGCAACATATAAGGGCGAAATCATACAAGCTACGCGCGAATTTGGTTGATTTTGGTGGAACTGCATAAAAAGAACAGCTGGTTTATTTAGCACGAGGTGCCATGTCAATGTCCGAACTGATGGCAAACCCAGCCCATTCCACAATCGTAGGCATTTGATATTTTGGAATGGGACAACCTTGTCAAATTTTGCTCATTGATTTTAGCAAGATATGCGTTTGATATTTTTGAATGGGACGCCCTTTGCTGTCAGCAGCGGCGATCATTTTTTTCTTTATTCTTTAGTTGTGAAGTAAATATTGCCTCTGACATGTGAGTCGCTGAGATGCATAATCATCGATTGTTTTGAATGTTCTCTATGAATTGCCAGGCCTGTGTGTTTGATTGCAATGTACAGAAACGCTAAAAAGTTGCTCAAACTCTTTGTACTCCTTTTGTTCCTCTTTACTTCGCACATTGTAAAAGTGCATACTTTTTTGTATAAGATTGGTCAAAGTAGAGATACTTTGACTGCAGACAAAACTTGTATGCAGACTAGAAAGGACCGGAGGGAGTACATGTGAAACTGCTGCAAACGTGGTGATCACCCTGGGAATAATGCTAGTACGTATTGTTTTGCATGTTCATCCAATGCCAATGATACAGGAATTAAAACTAATCGAAATAAATTCATTCATACACGGTCGGATTTCATATAAACATGCCGGATTTCATTACATTTCATACATTCTTCAACTAAAAAGGGGTGTTTGTGGCCGCATGCATCTCCCAGATGCAGAGGCCGGGGGTCATCCTCCTTTTCGAAAAAAAACTAAAAAGGTGTGCGCTGGAGGTATAATTAATTAACCGAAGCTACCCACCTGTGTCCCGCTGAGCCGAACAGAAGCTTCAGTGACTTAACTGCAGGTGCAGTTGTGTAACTGACATATGGCCTGTTGGGCCCATGTACCAGTCAGCCAACAGCACCAGCAGCTAAGTAGAAGCAGTGTTCTTCTCCTGCGCAGCTCTCCGACTCCGCGTCACCGCCAAGAAGCTAACCGGCCATTAATGGTCAACCCGCCTAGCTTGGCTTGAACCGGAGGGTAGCAGCGGTGGCCTCACTTGGACCCGAGCAGCAGCGACCTATCGTGTTCTACTCTTCCTCGTTTTCTGTGTGGCACGACCTCTTTGGCAGTGGGGCGGGGCCTCGGCGGAGCCGGCGATGCCTTTGTCTCGTTGCCGGCGAGCGGCGCCTCAGCGAAGCGGTGGAAATCCTCCCCCACGTTGCCGGCACGGTGGGGCCTCGGCTGAGCCGGCGATGTCCTCTTCCTCGTTGTTGACGGGGCGGGGCCTCGGTGGAGCCGGCGGTGTCCTCTGCCTCGTTGTTGGCACTGCGGGGCCTCGGCGGAGCCGGCGGTGTCCTCTACCTCGTTGTTGGCACCACGGGGCATCGGCGGAGCAGGGCGTCGTCGACGCCAGCGGAGCGGGGACTCGTCGGAGCCGGCATTGTCCTCTGCCTCGTCCTCGGTCTCGCCAAATAGCGCCTCGCCCGCTTCATCGCCCTCTTTGCTAGCCTCTTTGTTGGCGGCCGCAGCCTCCGCCACCCGCATGCGGTACCGCCAGCGCTCGAGGCGGCCCTTGCGGGTGGAGCGGTACGAGTCGAGCAGCGCTTCCTGCTCCGCCAGCTCCGCGGCGATCTTCTCCTCCACCTGCAGGTGCTCCTGGAGGAGATGGTGGTTGTAGGCGGCGTTGGCCTGCGCCTCCCGGAACTGCTCCTCACGCATCTGCCTCACCCCGTCCATATATTGGGCACGGGCCTCGCCGATGGTCATGGTTCAATGCGCCGGCGAGGATGGCGCGGAGGAGGGGGTTTGCGCCGGATCGTCAACTACCATGTTCTCCATTGGGACGTCGTCGTCCTCCGGCTGCCTGCCGGCCAACCGGTCGGCAGCAATGGCTGCTATCTCCTTGTGGTCCGTCGTCCGCCCATCTCGAAGAGTGCTGGAGCGCGAGGAAGCCATGGTGGGTAGTAGTGGTGTGGGTAGGAGAAAGGCAACGAATGCGGATGACTGCGGCTATGGCCGGCGCGGCAGTTTATATAGCAATGGTGGGCGGGCGTAGGGACGGACGTGTGACGCCAGAGTAGCCGCCTCGGCAACCGCGTATCATTAATGTGTGCGGCAAATGGACGGATGGACAGCACTTGTGTCGTTTGAAGGTAGAGCAATCGCCTGCACCGGGAAGCGGGGCGGCTGGCGCTGACTGTTTCGGGCGAAAAGCGCGCACGGGCGAGGAAATCACTTTACTTGGATAGGATGACAATAGGGACCCACCAGGTCCATAGCCTCACGTACGCAAGTGCCTCCTTATTTTACATATATATATATAATTTATTTTGCTTCCTCCTGGTTTCCTGACATCACGGTCCCACACCATTGTCTACCTATGTACTCCCTCCTTTCCGGTTTATAGGGCTTATCTCAAAATTTTAGTTTTTCCATTTTATAAGGCTCAATTTGGTTGTTTTCCATCACATGTTCAAATTCCAAGGTGCATTAAATCATTGCATGCAAGTATTAAGAGAAAATTGACCAATGCATGTACTTTATGCATGCATGCATTGCAATTAATGCATTGATAAACATAATTTTTTGAGGATAACAAGAGCATTAATTAGGTGCTTTTGCAAAACTAGAAAAAGTATTCCACCACTCGCCATCTACCTTGATTGGTGAGATTTTTGAATCGAGCATTATAAACTGGAAAGGAGGGAGTAGTCAATAAACGAGAGAATTGCACAAGAAGCGGCCGACAGCTGGGACCAAGCAGCTCGAGCAGTATTTGTGTTTTTGAGGTGTGAGCACTGCAGAGTTTTTTGATGTTTACCCCAGATATTTTTTTTGTCCTCTGAACAACAATGAAAACATCGCTGCAGGTATTAACTGGGCGGGCTGTGGCCCGTCTAGCCCAGGCCAGATATCCAGCCTAGATATTAATTTTTTAAAGCTGAAAATGGCTAGCCCAGCTATACTTATTTTTAGGAAAACCCAGGCAAGGTCAAGTTGTTATTCTCCGCCCCGCTGGGCTGCAAATCTTTCCTAGGAGGGATGCATTAGGCTTAACAAGAAAATGGGCTTTAAGAAATAATAAATGGGATGTAATTATAAAAACTAGGTAGTAACTATAAAAAAATGCACCAAACAGTGATTACTTTATAAAATATTGATTTTGGAATATTGAAAATTTCAATTTCATTAATTGTTGCGAGCGGAATGTTTCGTTGGATTTTTACGCAATATAAATTTATATTGAAATTGTATTCAATCTGACTAAAATTTCGGGATAAAAATATTCGGATCCCATCAAAATGTGGGAAATTTTATTGAATTCTGTTTTGAACGGTTGGTTGAAATGGGCTGTACTTTTAACAAACTGTAAATCGGATGTAGTAAACTCCATTAGAATTAAAAAAATGGGCTACACATTCTTACAAATCTCAAATGGGCTATAAGTTGTTTGCCACACACTTCTGGCCTTACTAAGTTGACACGTCCCCTAAAAAACATAGTTGACGGGTATGCAAGGCTTTGTTAACTTATAGTCAACACACGGTTCTAGCAGCAGTGGCCGTTGGATGTCCATCCAACGGATGCCGTGCTTCTTCTTCAATCTCGGATATTCTAGCTTCACCCACCCAAAAAATGATTCATCCCCCTGACATCTGGGTCGCACCATTTCGGAAGCTGACCTGTGGGCCTACTAAGTTGACGTACCAAGGGCTTTGTCAACTTAGTCAATATAAACGATTCTAGCTGAAGTGACCGTACGATGTCCATCCAACGGCCATCGTGCTTCTTCAGCCTCTGGTCTTCTTGCTCCAGCCGCCCAAAGCAGCGCTGGTCGTGCTGCCTGCTCCTGCCTCCCATGGCCGGCTGTGCTGCCGCAGAGGCCTCACCGCCCCCTACTACTCCCACCGCTGGCCAGGCCATCCCTCCTCTCACCCACACCCCCTGTTATTCTGCGGCGACGGCAGCGTAGCCGAACCAGTGAACCCTCGTACTCCTCTCCGCGTGTGCATCCACTGTCGCGTCTTCCCCGGCTCCGCATCATCCCCTTACTAGGCCTCGCCGTCGTCCACCGCCGTGGTGCTCTCAGCGCGGCATAGTCAACATGGTCAAGGAACGACTTCTATCGGACGTGGATTGTACGTGAAGAGGCTGACAGCTGGGTCCACGGCAGCCGCAAGGAAGTGCCTCCTTATTACATGCAAAATAATTATTCCTCCACCTGACAGCAGGGACCCACCAGATGGGCCACCGTATTTTGCACAAAAAATGATTCGCCCCCTGACTGCTGGGACCCACGAGCTACATCTTCGCACGCAAGGAAGTGCGTTCGGAAAAAAAATGATTCCCCCCTGACTGCTGGGACCCACCAGCTACATCTTCGCACGCAAGGAAGTGTGTCCGGAAAAAAATGATTCACCCCCCGACTGCTGGGAGCCACCAGCTACACCTTCGCACACAAGGAAGTGCGTCCTGGCAAAAAACGATTTGCCCCCCTGACTGCTGGGACCCAGCAGCTACACCTTCGCACGCAAGGAAGTGCGTCCGAGCAAACAAAAAACCATTCGCCCCCCTGACTGCTGGGACCCAGCAGCTACACCTTCGCACGCAAGGAAGTGCGTCCGAGCAAAAAAAATGATTCGCCCCCCTGATTGCTGGGACCCACCAGCTACATCTTCGCAGGCAAGGAAGTGCCTGACAGTTGGGACCCACGTGGTCGAAGCGTACGTAGCGTTGTCATCCTGGTCGCGAACATGTACGTGCATACTGGTCAATGTAGAGGCGTGCACGTGTCGTAGTAGAGGCGCGCACATAGCATGTACACATACGTACAGCGGCCAGGGTTCAAGAAAGAAAATACGGCCACGTATGTGTACATACGGGCGGGGTCTCGAACGCCTAGTCGCGCATACGTACGGCGAGGGCTCGTGTTCATGGGGAGGCAACGGAATGCGTCGTGTTCATGGGGGGCAACAGAATGTGTCATGTTCATGGGGAGGCAACGGAATGC
>NC_041383.1:145040284-145110311 GCF_002162155.2 Triticum dicoccoides | reverse complement strand
GGTCCTGTTGATCGGGAGGGGTGTGGCGTACCGCAAAACGGACCTCCTACGGTCGAAACGGGGGTCCTGTTGATCGGGAGGGGTGTGGCGTACCGCAAAACGGACGAAACGGACTTGTGTTGGAGCGCTACGGTCGAAACGGGGGGAGGGGTGTGGTGTACTGCAAAACGGGACTCGACGGGATACTGTTCATCTCCACCGTTGACCTCCTCCAGCCTCCACGGGCTACCGTCGACCTCGTCCAGCCTCCACGGGCTCCTGTTCATCAAGCATCCACCGTGCGCTACTCCACCGTCTACTGTTCAACCACCCCTCCACGGGCGCCCCTCCATCGTCTACTGTTCATCCAGCCCTCCACACCACGGGGTCCTGTTCAACCACCCCTCCAAGGCCACCGCTCCACCATCTACTGTTCATCCAGCCCTCCACACCACGGGTTCCTGTTCATCCAGAGGCAACGCCACCGCTCACTGTTCATCCAACCCCCCCTCCCCGCAACGCTCACTGTTCATCCCAGAGGCAGCATCGATCGGCTTCAGTTAGCAGCAGTAGCGAAGGAATTGCTCCATCGGGTTCAGTTAACAGCCATCGATCGATCGCTCGGGTTCAGTAACGCGTAGCCTGAAGTGCAATCGCTCGGGTTCAGTTAGAGCCCAACGCCTCGCTCGGGTTCAGTTAGAGCCAACGCCTTCCACACACGCGCGTACCTATACGAGAGAAACGCGCATCACTCTCCCACCGTAACCGGCAACTCCCCGAAATTTTCCTCCCCCTCGCTTCTACCACGGTTTTTTTCGTCATGGACGGCCCAAAGAATGTCATGCAGCCGCGTCTCTGGCCCGCCCAGGACGAAAAGCCCATTTTCTGTCATGATTTTTTGTCATAGAAGTAGGAGCCCACCACATCTATGATGATACCGGGTTTTGTCACAATTATCGTCATAGATGTGTCATATGTATGACAGAAAAAAAATTCGTTCGGCCCAAAATGTCACGGATGTGTGTTTTTTTGTAGTGACACCACAATTAAGAGGGTTACATTAAAAATTATTCTAAGTAGCATTCCACATCAAAAATTTTGTTTTTAGCATTTACCTACTCGACGACGAGCAGGAATTAAGCTTGGGGATGCTTGATACGTCTCCAACGTATCTATAATTTTTTATTGTTCCATGCTATATTATATTCTATTTTGGATGTTTAATGGGCTTTACTATACACTTTTATATTATTTTTGGGACTAACCTATTAACCGGAGGCCCAGCCCAAATTGTTGTTTTTTGTCCGTTTCAGTGTTTCACAGAAAAAGAATATCAAACGGAGTCCAAACGGAATGAAACCTTCGGGAACGTGATTTTTGGAACAAACGTGATCCAGAGGACTTGGAGTCTACGTAAAGCAATCAACGAGGAAGGCACGAGGTAGGGGGCGTGCCTACCCCCCTGGGCGCGCCCTACACCCTCATGGGCCCCTCGTTGCTCCACTAACATACTTCTTCCTCCTATATATACACATGTACCCGGAAAACATCAGAGACAGAGCCAAAACCCTATTTCCACTGCCGCAACCTTCTGTACCCGTGAGATCCCATCTTGGGGCCTTTTCCGGCACTCCACCGGAGGGGGCATTGATCACGGAGGGCTTCTACATCAACACCATAGCCTCTCCGATGATGTGTGAGTAGTTTACCTCAGACCTTCGGGTCCATAGTTATTAGCTATATGGCTTCTTCTCTCTTTTTGGATCTCAATACAAAGTTCTCCCCCTCTCTTGTGGAGATCTATTCGATGTAATCTTCTTTTGCGGTGTGTTTGTCGAGATCCGATGAATTGTGGGTTTATGATCAAGATTATCTATGAACAATATTTGAATCTCCTCTGAATTCTTTTATGTATGATTGGTTACTTTGCAAGTCCCTTCGAATTATCAGTTTGGTTTGCCCTACTAGATTGATCTTTCTTGCAATAGGAGAAGTGATTAGCTTTGGGTTCAATCTTGCGGTGTCCTTTCCGAGTGACAGCAGGGGCAGCAAGGCACGTATTGTATTGTTGCCATCGAGGATAAAAAGATGGGGTTTATATCATATTGCTTGAGTTTATCCCTCTACATCATGTCATCTTGCCTAATGCGTTACTCTGTTCTTATGAACTTAATACTCTATATGCATGTTGGATAGCAGTCGATGTGTGCAGTAATAGTAGTAGATGCAGAATTGTTTCGATCTACTTGTCGCGGACGTGATGCCTATATACATGATCATACCTAGATATTCTCATAACTATGCTCAGTTCTATCAATTGCTCGACAGTAATTTGTTTACCCATCGCAATACTTATGATATCTTGAGAGAAGCCACTAGTGAAACCTATGGCCCCCGGGTCTATTTTCCATCATATTAATCTTCCAACAGTTTGCTATTTTTTATTCCTGTTTATTTTACTTTTGCATCTTTATCATAAAAAAACCAAAAATATTATCCTATCATCTCTATCAGATCTCACTCTCATAAGTGTTCGTGAAGGGATTGACAACCCCTTTGTCGTGTTGGTTGCGAGGTTCTTGTTTGTTTGTGTAGGTGCGTGGGACTCGCGCGTGGTCTCCTACTGGATTGATACCTTGGTTCTCAAAACTGAGGGAAATACTTACGCTACTTTACTGCATCACCCTTTCCTCTTCAAGGCAAAACCAACACAGTGCTCAAGAGGTAGCATGGTACACCAAAACATCATATTCGAGGCACAGCTGAAGGACGGCGGCGCGTTGGATCTTCCCAGTGGCACGCTCCGTGTACTCTGCATCGAGACTGATGACCCTCGTTCTCTACCTTTTCGAGGGAGTTGGATACATTGTTGATCCACTTCCGAACAACCCTATGGTGGACGGTGACTGTGGCAACTATGCTCAACGAGCCTTCGACGAGGACATGTTGGACGCTAAAAACATGCATCTCGATCTCTTTCGCCATTTGGAACCACTGGAATGGAGGGCTATGGTTTGGAGAATTAGGATTAGATGGCTAGTCTAACTGAAGTAGTAGATGATTATTTAAAGAGGTTAAAACAATGTGAATGCAGTGGGGTTTGGATGCAAATTAAGACGGAGGGGAGGTGAAGAAGCCGAGGAAAATCGGTTCCCGATGGAGAAGTAAATGGGAGAAGTGGTGTGCAGGCAGTTGATTAGACGGCTAGGTAGACTAAACGAAAAGGCTATGTGGGTAGACTGAGGAGTCGTATCTGTTCATGTACGTGCCCATCCTTCCTGATAGGTTTGACCTATGCAAACAGATAAAAAATGTGTCATAGCTGGTTCAGATGGATATTGGCGCGTGCGTGGGAGACACAACATTCTATGGTTAAGGAATACATGGTTATTCATCAAAAAAGAAAAGGCCCATCTTCGCGCTTCCGCATGCACGAGAATTTGGTTCTTCTCGCAATATGGATGATACCTAGAGGATGAAGTGAACAGGCATGCTAGCACGGGAGACCTATTTCCGCTATACAACACTGGAGTACTCATGTTCCTACTAGTAGTAGTAGTAGTACAACTGTGGTACACTTGATGGTCAAAATACTATTCATCTGGTCCTCACAGTGAAGTGACAACACCCTGCGCTTGACACTAGTCCAGACGGCATGTTCGGGTTACCAAAGTCAGCTTCACCCTATGCATTGTACATTCTGTCACCGCTGCTGTACAACACATTAGCATGCCTCGCCTCGTCTCCCTCTCCCCTCCTATAGCACCACTCCATCTCCATCTCCGTCTCCATCTCACTATGCCCCCATGTACCGTCGCCTCGCTTGCCTCACCCAGTACCACTATTCCCTCACTAGCCGCTCCAGCACTAACAACCTTCTCCCCTGTAAATCAAGCCCCCAAAAAAACCCACCTTCCAAACTCCACCATGGCCGAACGTGAACCGTGCAGCATTCATATGAGCCGCGATTGGAGCAATCTCCCCAGTGACATCCTCGACCTCTGTTGTTCGTGTATGGATATGTTGAGCGCCCTGCGGCTGGCTGCATGCTCGAGGGACATGCACACGGCTATCGTCGAAGCGAGGCCTAAGCTTTTCAAGACACCCTGCTTGCTGCTATCTGGTCTTGCAATATTGGCTCACCATGATACGGAGGCATACATGATGCCCCTTGACTTCAATCCGATCTCCATTAGCTGAAACTTCTTTGCAGGTATGTACACTACAAGAAATATGTCAACTTGTGACCACCACTATTGGTCACTGAAAGGTCATGGTTTTTCATTTGCGACACTTTTGTGACCAAAAACAGAAGGTCAAAAGCTGGCGGTCGTAAACTGACTATAGCGACCTTCTCTGTGAGAAGGTCGTAGACGTTTACGACCAAAACAGAAGATCGTTGAACCCATGACCTTTTGTTTTGGTCACTGGCTGTCTGCCTAGGCCACGTCGGATCCGATGTGGCAATCTGACGTGGTAAAATTATGACCAATTTAAAAGGTCAAATATTAGAATCGGCTCGGTCCAATTGGGTGTTTATATGGGCCGAGCCCATTAATTCAGCCAATTTAGTGTATTTTTTCTGTCAATTTTTGTTAGCTTCATGGGCCAAGCCCAACAGACTTTCATTTTTTGGGCCACAATCTTTTACAGTTCACGTTTTTTGGGCCTCGGCCTTTTTGAGCCAACTTGTTAGTTTTCTTTTATTTCTTTTCCATTTTAAAGTAGGTCCTAATAGTCAAATGGGAACCAATTACCAGAATTGTTGTTTGGGAACCACACGTTAGTTCTATATTTGTGCAATTAGATAATTTGATTCAAAGAGCCAATAAGGCATAATATTTCATACAACAGCCAAGCAAAGTACATTACAATCATACATAGTACAGATCTGGTATTCAGCTATAAAATACAACTAAACATACAGAACACATAACTAGCTCCAGTGAGCTAAAACGCATTGCTGGGTGTGGTTTTTCTTTAGGATTCTTCTTCCTAGAGCTCCTCTGCACCCAACTTATGAAGAATGAAGGCCAACATATGCAAATAATAAATCATGGGAAGTTAGAAACATAATAACGTGACAAGGTCAAGATAGGCACAAGCAGCGCATGAAAGGAAGGACATAAATGTTAATCTAATCTTGTTCTCTCTCATTGGATCCAACGAGAAAACGGGATAATTGTGGTTGAACATATGCAAATATCTGAATACTATGTCATGGCAAAAAAATGACTAGTCGTCCACTGCCAATCAATTTCGGCATGGGAAACCTCCCCTGCTCATTACACCCAACAACACAGGTCACAAACGAAGCCCAATTACACACAGAAGTTACAATAAATCATCATATATAATTTCAGTGCAGAATAATAAACCACCCAGTTTCTAACATGTTAAGCTACCACACTATCATTATTACAGAACAAATGGAGTCTACGAGGGCTGGCAAGCAGAGAATGAACAGAGTCAAGACCAGCTGCATTTCCTAATATAACAGGTGAACCACATACCAAGTGTTTTTAATGGCCAGTGCTGGCAGTACTGAATGTAAACATGCATGCTAATCCAAGACCAGCTGCAGCCAAGACATCAATCAATGTTCATTCAGTTGCAAACTACCTTCTAAACATTTGCAACAAGGCATTCAGGAGCAGAGACTTACTTGGAGGGAACATCGTGTTGAGGTTCTGGTAGTTCTGCAGGATGTGCACCACTTGCAGCCACATGTCAGGGTTGTTTTGCAGGACCCGTAGCATCAGATCAGCAGCGCTCCTCTGAAACAAAGCAGCCCATTTCAATCAGCAAAGTTAAAAGCAGGCACATAAACCACATCAGTGGTAGCATAACCCCTACACTGCTATAAACCAAACATGTGTGTAGATAAAGGGGTCACTACAGATCAGCTATCAACTCGATATTTATGTACACCATACAGAATATTGTTTCTAGTTAGTACAAGTTAATTTAATACTCAACTCTTTATTTGTGTCCATTTAGTGTAAGTTCATTATCCATGCATATAAACTTTTGCTCCCAGCCAACACCATGAGTCTTCTCAGCTACCTACCCAACTACAAGTCAGGAGGCCACTACTGTTAAACCAACTCAAGTGAGAGAGCCAGCAAACTAGGTGGGATCTTTCCTTATCACTAAAATTAAAAATTTGAGCACACCAAAAATTGATTGTGTGTCATAAGATGATCCTCAGAGTGCAACACCATGTTACCATCTCTAAAGCTGATTAGCCAGCAGCAAAAATTGTGTAACATATGTATAACCATTGCAAACAACCTTAGCAGAACAAGCAGAACAAAATTTGATTTGTAACACTATTCTTTCATGTCAAAAGGACTGCATGAAGACTTGCTTTCACTTGGGGAAACCAAGCTAAGTAGCAGTCCAGAGAGACAGTACAAGTACATGCATTAGATAAATGCCACTGTAGAAATTGCAAGATGAGGATTATTACACATGACACTATAGAAGAAACGAGGGACATTATCTCTTTATAAATGCAAAAGAGCCACATTGATCATGTTGTTTAAAGAAAACATAAACTCTGCATTTTTTGTAATCTAGTACTCCATGAAGTGCTCTAGTACAAAGTTAGCCTTGACAAAATTTTAGTAGAACAAAATGTTCTATGCTAAATAAATAAGTCATAACTCTCATCCTAAGCTCTAACTGTAGAAACTATCAATCATTAGAAAAAACAGAAAGCCTACTCTTTCAGACTCGACTGCTTCATCCAGCACTAAGTTCAGCAGTAGGTCATATCTAAGGAGGTTTAGACGAGAAAAAAACACATTACACCTGGGATTTGCTGATTCACCGAGCATATTTACAAGCTGAAAGAAAAGAAAACCCCAGGGTCAAGACAGATAAATCTTTTCTCCCTGGCAATGAGTGAACGACCAAATGATGTCCTCCCCTGATATGCATATTTAAAAAGCACGAGTTTAAACATTACACAAAGGAACACTCAGGTGCATGCTCATGAATGGCAGCAAGAGCACACATCATAAAAAGTACTCAAGGGAGGGCCTTTTAGATGCTATGACCTTGTATCTGTGGAAGAAGTGAGATCTCACTACAAAGCAAGATCTTCTTCTGGCCCTCAAAGAACCAGAGCCTTGCACGAGATATATCCTGCTGTGACGCCGCCCTAATATACGAGCACATATAGACAGTTAATATACACAAGACAAAAAAAACATATTCTCGATAAAAATGCACAACATTCTGGTACACCTTCGACAAATACTGTTGTAAAATTTGCATCAGTACAGCTACACTAGCACGTATTAGCAAACTATAGGCAAGTTTGTGGTTTTCAAAAACTAGCACTAGTACAGCTACACAAGCAGTATTTGCATCAGTACAGAAATAAAAGAGTTTTAAGACTGCATGCGATAAAAAGCACGTGCATCAAGCTAAAACATGATGAATTACCATGATCCAGGTTTAACTTCTATTTCCCACCCCACCTGTTTCCTCACTGTAGTTGTTTCCTCACTGTAGTAACAGGTATCCTAGCACATATATCTAGACTATATAAACTCACACAGAGGCATTTGTTTTGCTTACTAGAATGACAACAGCCAACAACTGACCAACTAAATCAGACAAAGGCTAGCTAACAAGTTGCTTTAGTAACGTTCGCAGCATTCTCTACGAATCTCTCGACACCAAACACTGCAACGGTGGCAGAGCCTAACGCAAAACAAATAGGGAGCCCTCTAGTTGATCTGACAATGTATCTATCATAACACTGGGAAGGGATAGAAGAAAAATGATGTATCTATCATAACAACGGTGCGAATCAAATCAACCTTGGCGGCCGCCAGTGAGCTTGACCTGGACGCCCTTGTCGACGAACTTGGCCAGGTTGAGCGCCGTCTCCTTGCGCCCCGCCTGAGCAAAAAAACAGGCAGGAAAGCATCAACGGCACACTCGCACTAGCATGAATTGAATCATCGAACCAGCCTGCAGCACTAGCTTACCATCTCACCAGCCAAATCCTCCTGCGCCGACCTGCAGCTCCATCATGAACTGGGAGACCATGAGCGGCTCCTCCCCCTCCCTGAGCTGCGCGATCTTGGGGTCCAGCGTGAGCCCGCACGGAAGCACGGCAGCTCCACTGTCCGGCCCCGTGCCCAGAACTCGTCGCCGGCGAGCACGATGGAGTGCAGGCACTTGGCCCTGTCCTCATCCAGCGGGTCCGGCAGGGACACGCTCTCGCGGGTGTACTGGTCAGCAAAGACGCGGGTCCCGGCGGCGGCGGCCTCGGCAGCGACCTTGCGGAGTGAGCCGCCGGCATGGGAGGAGTTGAGGCGGCCGAGGTCGAGCCTGGAGACGATCCCCGACGTCAACGCCTTGAGTGCTTTCCGGTGCGCGCGCACGGAGGGCCGTGCCGGCGCGCCCCGCCCGCCCGCCGCTTAAGGGCTCGGGAGTCGCAGAGGCAGAGCAGCGCCGGAGTTGGAGCCGATTGAAACCCTAGCCGCCACGGGGTAGGGTTTTGGGCTCCCCCTGTCATGGCCGCTGGGTAGGGGTTCGGCCTGAGCTGCTGCTAGGTTGGATCTGCCGCGCGCCGGCGGTGGGGGAGAGGACTGGCGGTCGCTGGTGGGGCTGGTGGAGTGGAGGTCGCGCCGGCCGATGGGATCGGGGGAGAGGTTGGGGTCGCGGGAGGGAGGGGTTGGGGTCGGTGGTCGCGGGACTCCGGAGGGAGGGAGAAAGAAAGGAGGCAGGGGGGTGGATGGAAAATGTCCACGAGGACTAGGGTTTCGACTTAGGTGGGCTTGGGGTGAGGACTACCGTTGGATCCGCGAGCATCCGACGGTGGTCGATCCACGATCCGCGTGAAACGCCCACAGACCAATCAAAATGCAGCACATGGGTACGATGTCATGACCATCTAAATTGGTCGTAGTTGACTAAAAAATTGGTCATGGTTGATTAAAAATTCATTTTCCATTTTTCGAGTGTCTAAAATGAGTCTTTTTGTAAATGACCTACCAAATATTTGTTGCAAATTAGTATCATATCATTTTTCTTCAATACTAGACCATATTTAATGTACAAATAGCCAAATGGTTGGGTGTCAAACTTTTGATCCACCTCTCGTGAAAAAGCTAAATTCCCACCGATTCGGCTGGAAGTGGGTCAAATTTGAACTGCAGCTGCCTCATAGCTTGTTCTTTATTTTTTTTCTGAAAATCATTTCTAGGTACATAAGTATCTATTTAATCAGAGAAACACCAAAAAAAATTCCAAGATTCAACCACTAGCTAGGAACGGTCATTCCCGCCGTTTTGACCGCATTTTGAAATGGGCATAAAAGATTCAAAAAAAATCAAAAAATTGGAAAACCTTCACATTCTGTCATTATATGTGACCAAGTTATCAGGAAAAATAATAAACTTATAATACGGCAATTATTTTAAAAAAGTGTTCTCAAAATGAGCTATCATCTTTGAAGATTCATGGCTTTCAAGCAAAATGATCAATCTTATGGCCATATTCATGGCATAGTTTGTTCAAATGACCTCATATCATGCACAAGGGTGCATATTCGAATGGCAAACAATGTTTGCTAAGGAAATTTTCATTTTCTTTGGACGAAAAATTCATTTTCCATTTTTCGAGTGCCTGAAATGAGTTTTTTTGTGAAGGACCTACCATATATTTGTTGCAAAATTGGACCAAATCAATTATATAAAATACTAGGCCATATTTCATGCACATGTGACAAAATGGTTGGGTGTCAAAAGTTTTAATCCACCTCTAGTGCAAAAGACAAATTTCCGCTGATTTAGTAGGAAGCAAGTCAAATTTGAACTGCAGCTGCCTTATAGTTTGCTCTTTATTTTTTCCAAAAATCATTTCTAGTTACATAAGTATCTATTTAATCAGATAAACACCAAAAAAATTCCAAAATTCAACCACTAGCTAGGAACAGTCAAGCCCGCCGTTTTGACCGCATTTTGAAACGGGCATAAAAAATTCCAAAAAATCAAAAAATTGGAAAACCTTCGCATTGTGTCATTATATGTGACCAAGTTTCCAGGAAAAATAATAAACTTGTAATACGGCAATTATTTTAAAAAATTGTTATCAGAAACGAGCTATCATGCATGAATATTCATGGCTTTCAAGCCAAATGATCAATCTTATGGCCACATTCATGGCATAGTTTTTTCAAATGATCTCATATTATGCACAAGGGTGCATCTTGGAGTTACAAACAATGTTGCCTAAGGGAGTTTTCATTTTCTTTTCATGGAAAATACATTTTCCATTTTTCGAGTGCCCCAAGGGAGGTTTTTTTGTGAAGGACCTACCATATATTTGTTGCAAAATTGGACCTAATCAATTTTCTAAAATACTAGGACATATTTAATGCACAATTGACCAAATGGTTGGGTGTAAAAAGTTTTGATCCACCTCTGGTGAAAAAGACAAATTCTTGTCGATTCAATTGGAAACGGGTCAAATTTGAACTGCAGCTGCCTCATAGTTTGCTCTTTATTTTTTCCAAAAATCATTTCTAGGTACATAAGTATCTATTTAATCAGAGAAACATCAAAAGTTTTCCAAGATTCAACCACTAGCTAGGAACGGTCAAGCCCGCCGTTTTGACCGCATTTTGAAACGGGCATAAAAAATTCCAAAAAATCAAAAAATTGGAAAACCTTCGCATTGTGTCATTATATGTGACCAAGTTTCGAGGAAAAATAATAAACTTGTAATACGGCAATTATTTTAAAAAAATGTTCTCAGAAACGAGCTATCATGCATGAATATTCATGGCTTTCAAGCCAAATGATCAATCTTATGGCCACATTCATGGTATAGTTTGTTCAAATGATCTCATATTATGCACAAGGGTGCATCTTGGAGTTCCAAACAATGTTGCCTAAGGGAGTTTTCATTTTCTTTTCATGGAAAATACATTTTCCATTTTTCGAGTGCCCCAAGGGAGGTTTTTTTGTGAAGGACCTACCATATATTTGTTGCAAAATTGGACCTGATCAATTTTTTAAAATACTAGGACATATTTAATACACAATTGACCAAATGGTTGGGTGTAAAAAGTTTTGATCCACCTCTGGTGAAAAAGACAAATTCTCGTCGATTCAATTGGAAACGAGTCAAATTTGAACTGCAGTTGCCTCATAGTTTGCTCTTTATTTTTTCCAAAAATCATTTCTAGGTACATAAGTATCTATTTAATCAGAGAAACATCAAAAGTTTTCCAAGATTCAACCACTAGCTAGGAACGGTCAAGCCCGCCGTTTTGACCGCATTTTGAAACGGGCATAAAAAATTCCAAAAAATCAAAAAATTGGAAAACCTTCGCATTGTGTCATTATATGTGACCAAGTTTCCAGGAAAAATAATAAACTTGTAATACGGCAATTATTTTAAAAAAATGTTCTCAGAAACGAGATATCATGCATGAATATTCATGGCTTTCAAGCCAAATGATCAATCTTATGGCCACATTCATGGTATAGTTTGTTCAAATGATCTCATATTATGCACAAGGGTGCATCTTGGAGTTCCAAACAATGTTGCCTAAGGGAGTTTTCATTTTCTTTTCATGGAAAATACATTTTCCATTTTTCGAGTGCCCCAAGGGAGGTTTTTTTGTGAAGGACCTACCATATATTTGTTGCAAAATTGGACCTAATCAATTTTCTAAAATACTAGCACATATTTAATACACAATTGACCAAATGGTTGGGTGTAAAAAGTTTTGATCCACCTCTGGTGAAAAAGACAAATTCTCGTCGATTCAATTGGAAACGGGTCAAATTTGAACTGCAGCTGCCTCATAGTTTGCTCTTTATTTTTTTCCAAAAATCATTTCTAGGTACATAAGTATCTATTTAATCAGAGAAACATCAAAAGTTTTCCAAGATTCAACCACTAGCTAGGAACGGTCAAGCCCGCCGTTTTGACCGCATTTTGAAACGGGCATAAAAAATTCCAAAAAATCAAAAAATTGGAAAACCTTCGCATTGTGTCATTATATGTGACCAAGTTTCCAGGAAAAATAATAAACTTGTAATACGGCAATTATTTTAAAAAAATGTTCTCAGAAACGAGCTATCATGCATGAATATTCATGGCTTTCAAGCCAAATGATCAATCTTATGGCCACATTCATGGTATACTTTGTTCAAATGATCTCATATTATGCACAAGGGTGCATCTTGGAGTTCCAAACAATGTTGCCTAAGGGAGTTTTTATTTCCTTTTCATGGAAAATACATTTTCCATTTTTCGAGTGCCCCAAGGGAGGTTTTTTTGTGAAGGACCTACCATATATTTGTTGCAAAATTGGACCTAATCAATTTTCTAAAATACTAGGACATATTTAATACACAATTGACCAAATGGTTGGGTGTAAAAAGTTTTGATCCACCTCTGGTGAAAAAGACAAATTCTCGTCGATTCAATTGGAAACGGGTCAAATTTGAACTGCAGCTGCCTCATAGTTTGCTCTTTATTTTTTTCCAAAAATCATTTCTAGGTACATAAGTATCTATTTAATCAGAGAAACATCAAAAGTTTTCCAAGATTCAACCACTAGCTAGGAACGGTCAAGCCCACCGTTTTGACCGCATTTTGAAACGGGCATAAAAAATTCCAAAAAATCAAAAAATTGGAAAACCTTCGCATTGTGTCATTATATGTGACCAAGTTTCCAGGAAAAATAATAAACTTGTAACACGGCAATTATTTTAAAAAAATGTTCTCAGAAACGAGCTATCATGCATGAATATTCATGGCTTTCAAGCCAAATGATCAATCTTATGGCCACATTCATGGTATAGTTTGTTCAAATGATCTCATATTATGCACAAGGGTGCATCTTGGAGTTCCAAACAATGTTGCCTAAGGGAGTTTTCATTTCCTTTTCATGGAAAATACATTTTCCATTTTTCGAGTGCCCCAAGGGAGGTGTTTTTGTGAAGGACCTACCATATATTTGTTGCAAAATTGGACCTAATCAATTTTCTAAAATACTAGGACATATTTAATACACAATTGACCAAATGGTTGGGTGTAAAAAGTTTTGATCCACCTCCAGTGAAAAAGACAAATTCCCGCCGATTCAGCTGGAAACGGGTCAAATTTGAACTACAGCTGCCTCATAGTTTGCTATTTATTTTTTACAAAAAATCATTTCTAGGTAAATAAGTATCTATTTAATCATAAATACATGGTTTTATGGCGAGACATCAAGGTTTGGACGGTGGCCGAGGGCCCCAACTCTAGGGCGCGTAAGCTCGCATGCCCGTCGCATGGTCACCGCGTGACCGTGGCATTGCCATGTGTTCTGGGCGGCCTGGGCATGTCTAGTGGGTTGGTAACTCCCCAGTTAGGTGCTAGGAAGAAAATCACAACATAAGATTCTCACGAGGAGACCGATCGATGCTCAAACATGAATAAGCAGCCAAGTGTTTGATTTGCGGTACGAGAAATGCACATGGCTAATGGGCGTGAGTTTTGGCTGAGGATGATCAGTTACTAAGAAGACTGTCTTCACAAATTTTTACGGAAATCAAGAATATATAAATAACACTTCCTTCACAAAGTGCTGCTTTGAATAGGATATGAAAATGAATATTGTTGAGTTATTTTTGAACAAGGCAAGGAAGGTTTTTGACATATTTGATGAAGATATGATCCAAACAATTTATGAGAATTTTTGGGGAATTTTGGAATAATAGAAATATAGGTTGCTTCACAACCTAGGGCAAAAATTGACACATGGACATGACACATAGGCAAAACTGATGAGATGGCGCCTAGTCATCACAACCCACCACAACCTACAAGGCTATGACCATCTATATTGGTCGTTAACAACTAGAAATAAGGCATCGGACCTACACTGTCTTCTTTGTAACCATTTCGTGTAAGGAAATTACGACCCTTCTAACCAAAATGGTCGCAATGGTTTAGGGTTTGGAGCCCCCCGAACAGCTTTTGACCAATTGGTCTCAAATGGTCATAGATCTATGACCAATTCTTCCAGGGTCACTGACAGAAGGTCACTAGTTGACATATTTCTTGTAGTGGTAGTGGGTCACCGTACATCATTTCCCTCGACTTTGATCTGATCACCATCGCCAGAAACTTCTTGGCAGTATGTACTGGGTCGGCATGAACACCCACTGGATGGCTTCCTTCAGAGAAGATGGTAAAAAGTTGGTGCTCGTGAACTTCCAGACCTCCCATTAGATTATCCTTCCTCCATTGGATTATATAGAGTTTTACCATCGCGGTCTAAGTCATCTACATTACCACGTCAGTTGGACGGACCTTGTTTTGCAAAAGATTGTAATCTACCAAGTGCCCACACGACATGCAAATTACGCAGACTTCAAGCTAATTTCCTTGTTCGACCGTAGACTTGCCTATCTTTACGTTGGTGCCTTCTTTAGCTGGAGACAACTCAGCTCGCAGTGGATCATCGTCAAAGCTAATACACACTTTTGTGATGCTATTGAACGCAATGGCATCATCTACGTGATCGACAAAGTAGAAGGCACCACGTATTGCTGGGACGTGCATGTAAGTTGTTTCCGCCTCATGTTAATGATGACGCCATGACACTGCTTGAACTTTTTGTGATGATTGGCATATCCCTGTTTGAGCAGAATTTGAGTAGAACTATGGCAATGTATTAGAGACGCCATAAATTAGCTATATTTGGAATGAGTTAATTCATGCGATTGTGACCATGTCATTACAGCCAATTTGTACCCTTGAATAATCAAACAGTTAGGAATATATGGATATTCTCCTTATTTTACAGTAATCTATATAGTACTACTAAATATGAGTGTGTATCAATGGCCATGTTAGTTTCCTCATTTTCATGATGTAGAAACATGCACCACACTATTGGTTTCATCTAACCATACATTAGAGAAGTAAATGTGCATATGGAAAACTCTATATTTGGAAGTAGTGAAATCCTGTAATGCTTACCATGTGTACGTACCTATATTCGCCCTTCAGCAATCAATGGCTAGAATAATATCCTCACAAAAAAATTGCCCACAGAACACGAGTATCTAACAATGCATGGTCTCTTAGTTACCTTGAAGAATTTGTTTGTGAGGACAGAACATGATTACATAACATGCATGACATGGTAGTGAAGAATCGGTTGCGAGATGAAATGATTATAACCATGCATGGCACTTCTATATTTTTGAACCCAGTATACATTTCCCTGTATTTTCCTCCCAGTGCCAACAGGGACATATCAATGTTGTTTCTTGCATTATCCTACCCATACTCTGAACAATGTTGATCTTACATTAACAATGCTTGTCCTTTTTGATATGATGCAGTGTCCCTACAGTTACTGCCCTTTGTAATCACACCACCTTTGCCAAAAATAGGGAAGCACAACTGGTTCCTCGCTCGATCAGACGACGGCAAAAGACTGATGATCATTCAGACACATGAGCCGGAAAAGTTATATTGCAAAAAACCCATTGTATACAAGCACCGTGAAATACGCGAGTATCCGGACAGTGGCTGTTACGTCTATGAGCAGGATACTAGCTTGTTGGGGTCTTCAGGATTTTTTTGTTGGAGGCGGGTAAACAGCCTTGGTTCACACTCTCTGTTTCTTGGACTCAATTATCCGATTAACTAGGAGATCACCGTTGGCAAGGACCTTGATGGCAGAGAGGCTCTGTTTTCTATGGAAAACTGTGTCTACATGGTGAGCCCTAGGAGTTCGGGAGCAAACTCCCCTGATTGTCAATGATATAGCCTGCAGCCAAAAGAAGGTGAGAATGACAAAGACATCCAGATTAACTTTCATCCTTGGAGGTCTCAATTGCTACAGGCAGTGATGTGGTTCAAGCCTTCAGGTTGATAGGTAATTGGGCTATTGCGTCGAAAGGGTGGAGTACTGGTGTCTCCTGATCATTGGTCGTTGAAGCAGGGCTCCAAATTATGATGGTGTTGGATCATCTCTTCGAATGACTTTGTTGTCTTTGCTACTTGTTCTGGATGGGTAGTTCTTTCTTTTGTTATGCATATTCCTTGTCATTTGGTCATCCTCGTCTATGTCACTCTTACTATGTAATAGTTGCCTCTGTTTAGAATGTCATTCTCATCTGGATCACGAGAGTCTGAGCGTTGCAGATAGGTGCATTTTGGTGGTGTAGCAAGACTTCTTATGAACTATCATGTCTTGTTGTTTATGCCAGTAGTAGTCACTAGTCCATGTGCTTGGAACACGTGCTTGGAACAGTGAGTCCATGAATGAGCTTATCAACGACCTTGGAGGTGAGCTCGTAAGTATGTTTGTTCCTCCAGATAGCTGGGCTCTGACGGTTATGGCATGGATGAAGAAGCCATCCACCATACCGAAGGTGATTGGTGTTGAGATATCGGTGCAGGAACCGGGGTTGTACTATTCGTCGCTACCAAGGCCGCCGCGGACCATGTTAGGGATGTACCTGTATCGAATGTTCGTGCATGTTGAAGAAGTCATCAATCCATCAATCAAAGTCCTGCCGCCGCCGCCGCTGGTGCCAGGGTCCGTTGACGACGTCCATTACAGGAGTCAATTTCAGACTTTCCCTGTGTTGCTCGGAACGATGGATGGCACAGGGCCTACTCCATCGCGTGGCGGAGGCCACTGCTTCTTTGGGAGAAGAGGCAGGGCTGGCTGCCTGGATGTGCTCTAATTTGAGGTAACAACTGAATCTTGTCAGGTACTAGTTAAATCCAAGCTATGGGTGTGAAGCACTAATGTGCCAGTACATTTGATTGTGACATGTTCTAATTTTGTACCTGAACTTTTTTTAGAAAGGGTTGTATGTCAACTTAATGTGCTAGCAGAACTTATTGTGTTGTCTGTCTGTTTTCTTTGCACAGAATTCAAGATATTTCCCCGTCATTGAGAAAGACGATGAACTGTTATGTACGAGTTCGTTGGTTTCAACATAGCCCTACCCGTCGAGATCCACTGCTTCCATCCTGATTGTGCCGCCTGTGCGAAATTTTCGTATGCAAGTTCAGTGTGCTATGATGTTCTATATGATTGTGTCAACTATATAAGTTTTTACTGTGCATCAGCACTGCATATGGTTGAAAGATGTATTTACGAGCATCGACCGATAGGTCTCACACACACACACACACACACACACACACACGCACAAGTGGGACCCGCTGAATTATTTCTTTGCTCGTGACAACTTTTAATTAGGTTCCACTGTAATCTAACTTTTTTCTTAAGTTACTACTTGAGCTCAGTGACTTCAAAAAGTTGTACAGAAGCCTTGTTTGGGCCTTTCCGGCGTCACTGAATGTGGGCTGAGTAGCCATGTTAGGTTGTACTGTACTACACATGCCTTTTTTCAACATCAGCAATGCAACTGGGCCGACAGTTGTACACAATATCTGGGTCAACTTGTTATTCTCTGCCCCGCTGGGCTGCAAACTTTCCTAGGAGGTATGCATTAGGCTTAACAAGAAAATGGAACTTAAGAAATAATAAATGGGATGTAATTATAATAACTTGGTAGTAACTATAAAAAATGCACCAAACACGTAATTTGTTTTAAAAATATATTATTTTTGGAATTTAAAAATTTTAATTTCATTACTTGTTGCGCGCGCAATATTTTGTTGGATTTTAATGTAATACAACTTTATTTTGAAATTATATTTGATCTTACTAGAAATTTCGGATAAAAATATTTCAGAACCCATAAAAATGTGGGAATTTTTTTGAATTCTGTTTTGAGCGGTTGGTTGAAATTATAGTAAATTCCATTAGAATTAAAAAATGGGTTGTACATTCTTACAAATCGCAAATGGGCTATATGTTCTCTGCCACACACTTGTGGGCCTTCTAAGTTGACGCGTCCCCTAAAACAAAACTAAGTTGACGCATATGCGAGGATTTGTCAACAACACACGGTTCTGGCAGCTGTGGCCGTTGGATGTCCATCCAACGGATGTCGTGCTTCTTCTTCAATCACGGATATTCTTGCTTCAGCCGCCCAAAAAATGATTCCTCCCCCTGACATCAGGGGCACCCCATTTCGGAGGCTGACCTGTGGGCCTACTAAGTTGACGCGTACCAAGGGCTTTGTCAACTTAGTCAATATAAACGATTCTAGCTGCAGTGACCGTATGATGTCAATCCAACGGTCGTAGTGCTTCTTCAATCTCTGGTCTTCTAGATCCAGCCGCCCAAAGCAGCGCCGGACGTGCCGCGTGCTCCTGCTTCCCGTGGCCGGCTGTGATGCCGCGGAGGCCTCACTGCCCCCTACTACTCCCACCACTGGCCAAGCCATCCTTCTACTCACCCACACCACCTGGTATTCTGTGGCGACGTTAACCTCACACTGCAACCGAACCAGTGAATCCTCGTACTCCTCTCCGCGCGGGCTTCCACTATCGCGTCTTCCCCGGCTCCGCGTCGTCCCCTTCCTAGGCCTCGCCGTCGTCCACCGCCGTGGTGCTCTCGGCGCGGCGTGGTCAATGTGGTCAATGACCGACTTCCATCAGAAGAGTACTATACGTGGAGAGGCTGACAGCTGGGTCCACGGCAACCGCAAGGAAGTGCCTCCTTATTACGCGCAAAATAATTATTCCTCCACCTGACAGCGGGGACCCACCGGACGGGCCACCGTATTTCACAAAAAAAACATTTCCCCCTGACTACTGGGACCCGCCAGCTACATCTTCGCACGCAAGGAAGTGCGTCCGGGCAAAAAAACAATTCGCCCCCCTGACTGCTGGGACCCACCAGCTACATCTTCGCACGCAAGGAAGTGCCTGACAGTCGGGACCCACCTGGTCGAAGCGTACGTAGCGTTGTCATTCTGCTCGCGAACGTGTACGTACATACTGGTTGATGTAGAGGCACGCACGTGTCGTAGTAGAGGCGCGCATGTAGCATGTAAACGTACGTACAGCGGCCAGGGTGCAAGAAAGTAAATAGGGCCACGTATGTACATACGGGCAGGGTCTCGAACGCCTACTCACGCATACGTATGGCAAGGGCTCGTGTACATGGCTGGTTGGGAACAAAGAAACATCATCGTCGTCGTGTTCATGGGGAGCGAACTGGCTGGGTCGGAACAGAATGCATTGTCGTGTTCATCGGGAGCGCTTGGACGGAACAACCAATGGAAACGAAGCCTGGCGTACCGCAAAATGAAGGAAACGGCCTTGTGTTCGACCGGCCACGTTCGAAACGGGATCCTGTTCATCGGGAGGGGTCTGGCGTACCGGAAAATGGAGGAAGCGGACTTGTGTTGGAGCTCTACGGTCGAAACCGAGGTCCTGTTCATCGGGAGGGGTGTGGCGTACCGCAAAACGGGACTCCACAGGATACTATTCATCTCCACTATCGACCTCCTCCAGCATCCACGGGCTACTAATCATCCACCGTCGACCTCCTCCAGCCTCCACCTGCGATTGTTCATCGACAGGCTCCTATTCATCTAGCCTCCACCGCGCGCTACTCCACCGGCTACTATTCAACGAGCCCTCTCCACGGGCTCCTGTTCAACCACCCGTCCACGGGCTACTGTTCATCCAACCCTCCACCGTCTACTGTTCAACCAGCCCTCCACGGGTTCATCCTATTCATCCAGCCCTCCATGGGGTCCTGTTCATCCAGCCCCAACCGGCTCGATCAATCGGGGTCCTGTTCATCCAGAGGAAACACCACGGGGTCGTCCTGTTCATCCAGCCCTCCATGGGGTCCTGTTCATCCAGCCCCAACCGGCTCAATCGATCGGGGTCCTGTTCATCCAGAGGCAACACCACGGGGTCCTGTTCATTCACCCCCACCGGGAACTATTCATCAAAACCCCCCAGCAACGCTCACTGTTCATCCAGAGGCAGCATCGATCGGCTTCAGTTAGCAGCAGTAGCGAAGGAATCGCTCGATCGGGTTCAGTTAACATCCATCAATCGATCGCTCGGGTTCAGTAACGCGTAGCCTGCAGTGCAATCGCTCGGGTTCAGTAGGTGAATGCCTCGCTCGGGTTCAGTTAGAGCCCAACACCTCGCACACATGCGCGTACGTGTACGAGAGAAACGTGCATCGCTCGGCCCCGACCACCCACCGTAACCGGGAACACCCCGATATTTTCCTCGCCCTTGCTTCTACCATGGTTTTTTCCGTCATGGACGCACCAAAGAATGTCATGCAGCTGCGTCTCTAGCCCGCCCAGGACGAAAAGCCCATTTTCTATCATGATTTTTTGTCATAGAAGTCGGAGCCCACCACATCTATGATGATACCGGGTTTTGTCACAATTATCGTCATAGAAGTGTCATAAGTATGACAGAAAAAAATTCGTTCGGCCCAAAATGTCACGGATGTGTCTTTTTTTTGTAGTGCTATTTACTGTGGCAATGACAGGTCATGCAGAGGAAAGGGGTTCAACTACCGCAACATGTAACCGTTGAATCGTTGTTGTCCTAATGTAGTAAAAGAGAGCAGGAGCGAGAGAGTGGGATTGTATCGGAATGAACAAGGGGGGTTTTGCTTGCCCGACACTTCTAAAGATAGTATAGTTCTTCATCGGTGTCATCGATCTCATCATCGGAACCACGTCTATCGAGAGCGGACCAATACCGGCAATAGAGAAGGAAACACAATCAATGCAATGCACAATATGATGCATGACCATGTCATGGAAAAATGAGTGTGTTGGGCTAATGCAACTACAACCAGATGGGTTTGCGTCATTTTGAACCAAAGGTTCAACCCCAAACTCAAATTATGAACTTAAAAAGTGCTTTATCATGTTTTGAACTAAACAGCAAGGTTAAGTTGTTTAAACATGCATGAAACCAGTACAGATGGATAGATTGGATTTTTCTGATCATTTTTCATATATAATTTATCTCATTTGGAGTTACGGTTTAATTTCTATGATTTTTAGAAGTTAGCACTATTTTTTGGAACTTTCTAAATTATTTTAAATCCAGAAAATGTTTAACTGCATCAGCATTGTGCAAGCATGACGTCAGCGAGTCAACTGAGGCTGACCAGGTCAAATCTGACTAGTGGGTCCCACTGTTCAGTGTCAAAGTGCTGGCTTGTGTCACAGTTAGGTGGGCCCGGTCAAAGGCCACGTCAGCATGGTCAATGCTGACGCATGGGTCCACTGGAATTAGATTAATTCTAACTAATATCTTTATCTGGTTAATTACTCCAGTTGGGCCCGACTGTCTATGGGTGAGGGGTGGCTAACAAGATGGTTAGGCAGCTAATGACGGGTTAGCCAGCGACTAATCGATAGCGCTAGGCAGTGCACGGCGGCGATCGCCGGCCGGCTGTTTCCGGCCACGACTGCTTGCGCGGCTGGACGCGTTGGGGAGCTGCTGCTATGATGTTTCGGATGGTGGAAGTGGCATGTGCTGGGGCAGCCGGAGACGACCGCAGCGTCAACCACGACGGCGGCCGGAGCTCGGTCGGGTGCGGGCGCGGGGCTGCAGGGCGGTAGGGAAGAGCTGGTGGCCTAGATGGCACCCACGGGCCACCAGAACCACTCTGGTGCCACGGGTTCGGGCAGAGGGGCTCGGGGCAAGGGAGCTGGGCGGCCATGGCGGACGGCGGTGCTCGGGCACGCGGGCGGGGGTGCTATGGCACGAGAACGAGCAAACCAAAGGAGGGGAAACATGAACAAGCTCACAGTGAACTCGATGGCATAGTCGATGAGGTCGGGGACGCACTAGAGCCCATGAATCGACGATGGCGAGGTGCGGCAGTAGGCGGCGAAGGAGGTGATCGTGGCGATGATGTCGACCTCCTGGGCTCCCTTCAGTCGATGGCGCGAAGCAGCGCGGTGAGATAGAGCTTTTGAACAGGCTTTTAGGGTGAAGGGTGGCCGGTGGCCACGCGGGCGGCAGTGGCGAGCTCGGTGGCTCTTGGGCGGCTGTCGGGGAAGGGGCAAAGGAGAGGGAGAGAGTGCAGCGAGTGAGGGAGAGGAGAGAGGGGCTTCAAGGCGTCTCTAGGCGCGGGATTGGGTTGACAGGGAGCGCGACACAGCGAAGCAGGAGGTGGCACGGTCGGGTGTGTGCGCTGGCTGCCAGTGGGAACAAGGTTGAAGACAACCTTGCCCCTGGTGGGCTGGGCCAACAGTGCCAGGCCAGCTGGGCTGCCAAGTACAGTAGTCTCTCTCTCTCTCTCTTTTATTTTCTGTTTTCTATTTATTCTATAAGTTTAGGGCTTTATTAAAAATACCAAAACAATCTCAAAATTCATGAAACTGCTCAATGCTACTGTTTGGAATATTTCCAATAGTAAACATTTTAGTTCATGAATATTTGGACATTTAAAATATTATATAGAATTTAAATGCCCAAATGCAACTAGCATATGATTTAATTCAGTGACCCAATGTTGTCCTAGAAAAATGTGAACCATTTTTTTCAGAGGTTCTAGACCAAGGCAAAGATGATGAACATTTTTGAAGGGCATTTCAGGTTCATTGAAAAAGTATTTTAGTAACCCTACTTGGATTCAGTGGTGCTGGGGGTTTCTGTCATCCCCATTTCAACTTTAATTGAAACTTAAACATGATGCAACACAAGATGATAGCACTAAGCATTACTAGACTAGGGATGTGATAGAGGGAGATGAGGTGAGGCATGCTATACAGCGGCAGTGATAGTGACTGCATAGTGCACAAGGTGAGGCTCACTTTGGTAACCCGAACACGCCGCCTGGACTGGTGTCACCTTGGGCGCAGGGTCTTATCAGTTCACTGTGAGGACCGGATGAATAATATTTTGACCATCAAGTGTACCATAGTTGTACTACTACTAGTAGTAGGAGTAGTGGGAACATGAGTAGTACTGTATAGCGGAAATAGGTCTCCCGTGCTAACATGCCTCTGGGTTCACTTCATCCTCCAGGTATCATCCATATTGCGATCAGAATCAAATTATCATGCATGCGGAAGCGCGAAGAAGCCTTTACTTTTTGGAGGATAACTGCATATTCCTTAACCAGAGAATGTTGTGTCTCCCACGCACGCACCAGTATCCATCCGAACCAGCTACGCCACATTTTTTTATCCGTTTGCATAGGTCCCACCTATCAGGAGGGGTGCAGAAATAAAAAGGAATCATGAAATGTCTCGCCGTGGTGATTCGAAAGAGTGACCTCAACTAGCCAGTGGCACATGTGACGCTAGAAGAATGGGCACGTAGAGGGACAGGTACCACTACTGAGTTTACCTGCGTAGCCTTTTCGTTTAGTCTACTTACTTGTCTAATCAACTGCGTGTAGGCCACTTCCCCCATTTAATTCTCCATCGGGAACCGATTTTCCTCGGCTTCTTCACTACTCCTTCATCTTCATTTGCATCCAAACCACACTGCATTCACATTGTTTTAACCTCTTCACATCCTCCTGGAGTAATTCTGAAGCCCCTGTAAATAATCATCATCTTCAGTTAGACTAGCCATCTAATCCTAATTCCCCAAACCACAGCCCTCCGGTCCAGCGGTTCCAAATGGCGAAAGAGATCGAGATGCAGGTTTTTAGCGTCCAACATGTCCTCGTCGAAGGCTCGTTGAGAATAGTTTCCACAGTCACCGATGACCCAAGGGTTGTTCTGAAGTGGATCAACAATGTATCCAATTCCCTACAAAAGGAGGAGATGAAGGTCATCGGTCTCGACGCAGAGTACATGGAGTGTGCCACTGGGAAGATCCAACGCGCCGCCGTCCTTCAGCTGTGCCTCGAAGATGATGTTTTGGTGTACCACATCATACGCGTGCCCTCCATAGCAGGTGGGCTTCACGACTTCTTGTCTCGGGAGGACATATACTTCTATGGGGCAGCCAGCGCAGGGGATAAATAGAAGTTGGAGCCGTGCAACCTTGATTTGAAAACCATCATTAACGTACAAACCAAAATAAAAATTCCTGTAGAAGATTGTGATAAACCGACACCATCCCTATTCAACGTGGCTAATATTGTGCTCGGAACAAATCTTCAGAAGGGTGACGAGACGCTGGCATTAAGGCTGTCTGGATGGGAGAATTATCCCTTGACGTACGAGCAGATAAAATATTCTACCCTCGATGCCCGTGTGAGTTTAGAGATAGCTGCAAGGTCCAGAGAGCTTGTTGCGAAGCCGTCTCCCATAGAAAATGAGAACAACAAGAAGAAGAAGAAGAAGAAGAAGAAGAAGAAGAAGAAGAAGCTGCACCAGCAGGAGGGCATTGTGGATGGATGAACTATTTCCTCTCTTGTAAATTTTTTCCCTCTCTGTGCATATTGATATAGACAGACTGTTTCGATGGTGTGCATGTCTTTGAAACAAGTAGTAGCGTGGGTCCGCTTGATTATAAGGAACTATTTATCCCCCTTGCTTTCTCTACTACTACCCCTTCCAGTGATCAGTATGAAATGCATGTGTCCGTAGACATGACAGCTTGTCCATGGAAGTTCAACTATGGCGACCATCATGTTTCATCCACTGCCACTCACGATTCCCACGACGCCGCTCCAACCAACAACACCACGTCCCCCGACGTGCGCCTCACCCCTCTCGGCCGCACCGCCCCTCTACCTTTGTGTGCTTGACATTTGGGCCACCTGAAATGCGGCGAGCATCAAGTTTCTACAACAGCCGCACGCGATTCCCACGACACTGCTCGAGCCCATGACACCACACGTCCCCCGACCTGGGGTTCACCCCTCTCGTCCGCACAGCCCCTCTGCCTTCGGGAGCATTACATGTGGACTAGCCACCTACATGGTCCACATGTTATTGACTTAAAGGAAGGTGTGGTAAGGCGCTGAAGCTCAGTCCCAAGGGCCCCGAGAGGGAAATGTAACTCCTGCGCCAGGCCTTGTGGTGCTACCGCTGCACGAACTCATGCCAAACTCGAGATTTGTTTCTTTACTATACATGCATGCAAAGATTCAATGGACGTTGTAATCTCAACATGTGATGGGGAGCTCTAAATTTGAATTTGAAACTTATAAACGAAAAAAATTCAAAACAAATAAACTAGGAGAGAAGGAGTATACCGTAGGATGTGTCCCATACGAAACAAGTCCCCTGGTTTTTCACCGCGAATTTGCGGATAGAAAGGACCACATCATCTTCGTACTCATACGGCAACAAATCGGCCGCAGACAGCATGGTCCACCTTTGACGGCCATGTGCAAGGTTCGTGCTATCTTCTTCAATCTCACCGTGGTTCCATTGTACCTATTCAGGTGGTGGCCCATTGCATGGCTGATCCCAATGTTGGACAAAGGTTCTACGGGAATGGTATCACCGTTGTAAATGTTGTGCAAATTGATGTTGGTACCCTCCCATACATATGCAAGCCAATCTCCACTCGCACCAAGCCTAACCTGTGAAACAGTGGGCAGGGGGAGAATTAGGAAATGGACATGGAAGTAGTCTTTAGAATGCATTTACTACATGAGCAAACTTATCTTACCTGCTTATCAGACAAAATCCGAGTGCCCCTCAACGTCGGCATATCAAGGGGCGTCAACTTGAAACTACAGCCACGCCGCGCTGGAGAGGCCCCCAAGGAAACATCCTTGTGCATTGCACAGAACATCAAGATGCATTTGTATGAGTAGTTTATCTTGTGAGAGTAAAGAATGAATGAGGGAAGGCCTTATTTGCAAATGTGGAGAGGGGTGTAGGTATCCTTTTGCAAAAAGATACCCACACCCCTCTCCACATTTGGAAATAAGGCCTTCCCTCGTTCATACTTTTCTCTCGCAAGATAAACTACTGATGTAAATGCATCTTGATGCAAAAATATACCCACACCCCTCTCCACATTTGCAAATAAGGCCTTCCCTCGTTTATCCTTTTCTCTCGCAAGATAAGCTACTCATATAAATACATCTTGATGTTCCATGCAACGCATGGGCATCTTGCTAGTAGGGGTATAGATGTGCCAGCCCGTGCGTTGCAATGGATCCAAAGTATATCTATTTAGTGGAGTGCACTCTAAAAACTTTATCTATTTATTTTTCTCTAACCTTTCGTAGCCATACAACCAAGCCACATAAGCTTCATGGGTGCCCCCCACATCATATTACTCATACTATGTTGACTGGAAAAAAGATAAATCACCCAAAACATGATCTTCCCATTTTTTGTTCCTACGATGTTGTGCCGTGCACGTACCTAGTAGTATAGTGGTGGTACTAGTTGTAGTACAAACTTCGTAATAGTAGCAGTAGTAGTACGGAATGCTCCTACTCTATCAATGAGCCCCATCTGACACCAAATTTCTTTGCTTCCATGCTACAGCTAGATCTTCCCCTCGTTTCTGTTTTCCAACCTGGCGGCGGCGGGGTGCGGTTTGCCAATAGTTGGTTTGGTCAACGATGGTCCCACATGAAAGTGAAAATGAGAGGCAACACGCCTTCCCTAACTATGTGGCATGCCGGACGGGTCGTGGAGTACTCCTGATTCCTGGGCGTGTGGGGGTGCGACCCGAACGCGGCAGACGTCTTCCTTTTACTAGCAATGTGCCTATGCGTTGCGACGGATCCAAAGTAGTAGAATAGTAGTACTTGTTCACAAACTTGAAAGAAATCACTCTTGTTTTGATATACATATATACCACTAAAAATATATTACTTTTCACTCAAAATATATTTCTCAAGCTGTTTTGATGAGGTGAGGGAGGGATGTGGTTGCTTTCAAGATAATAAGGGGTATTCTGCAAACTAGAGCAGAGAAGTGGGACATTGTTGCAAAAATGCCACAACTTACCTCACAGCCGTTAGATGCAGATCTAATGGTCAGAAACGACGGATGGCAGACACACCACCATCACCAACTGAGTCTTTTATAGGAGTAGGAGTAGAGAAACTTGTATAAATTGTAACATTTGGTTCTGCTCCTTGGCACGATCAATAGATAGAAATAACAATTGGAAACGTTAGGGCGGGGCTATTTCCGCCAGATGAGCAGGATACGTAGTAGCTAGGTTGGTGCATCGTCGGTTTGGTCACATGCGGTCCGACATGTTCTAGTGTTTCTAGCAAGATGCCCATGCGTTGGACGAAGTTGATGGAAAAGGTAAGCACAACTTATAAATTGACGGACGGAGTACTAGTTACAATGATGCATATAATTAAGCAAAGGGATCACACATATCGGTATTGACTAGAACAAGAATGCAATAGCACAATAAGAATTAAGGCCACGATGATGCGATCGCAGTGGTGGTTACAGAAGGCAAGAAGAAAGATACATCCATCAACATACGACCTCCTCCTCCTCAACTTAGTGCGCCGGGCCACCGACCGGCGACTAAGGAGCGGCGGCTTTTGTGGCGAGGTCAAGGTGCTTCTCAGCAAAGGCATCCAAAGCTTCCAGCCGGTTGAGGAAGGCCAACATCGTAGCATCCTCACTGGCCTTGTAGATACCTATGTACACAATTTGCTCGTACATGTGGATGTGTAGGTCCACGAATTCTTGCAGGGCGAGGCGCCTCGCGGAGAGCATGACCTCCAGGTAGACATTCTTCGTGGCGTCGACGGGCAGTCACAGGGCAACCAGTGCTTGAAAGAGGTTTCGACAATGGAGGCCGATTAGGGTGGCAGGCAATGAGGAGCCTAGGCGCGTGGGCTAGAGGAGTACGGCAATGTCGTTCGCGAGCTTCTTCAGGACGGTGAACTTGTTGGTGGTGGCAACGATCATCTGGTCCAGCTGTGGCACCCCGGCTCAGAGAAACCGGAACATCGTGTATTCCAGCCCAGAGATCGAGGAGAAGTCTTCTGGAATACGGCACTGCTTAGCATAGAACAAATCAGCCTTCTATTATTACAGGAATTTGAATACAAGGTCTCCGATATTACAATGAATAACATCGGCATGGCGACACTACGCCATCCTCAGTTGCTCTATGCAAGCAGCGGAACAACACGATGCAGCGGAATAACTCTAGCAGCGGAACAGCGACGACGGTGATGAACTCCACTCCGCCGGGACTCTGGCTGGAACGCTTATCCTAGCTCGCACAAACGGAAACCATGACAAGCAAGCAATTAAATTCGGCATGACCTGCAAACTGGTATGACACGCCAGGTCAGTACATTGAATGTACTTGCAAGCTCACAATAACCAGAAGCATTCAAGACATACAACAGCATGGCAATTACTAGTTAAACACGGATTAACATTATATTATCCGAACAACATAGCCTGAACAACATGATACGGCTAGAACAGTATGAGCATGGCATGATCATATGAATCTGACGATACTAGCATGCAACAAGAAAACACTATATTCACCACTTATTTTGCTCGGGCTACCTCATAACCATCACATGCATCACTCACCAACCTCGGACATCACACGATCATCTTATGATCAAATCAAGCTTGGTATAAACAATACCGGAGTGATCATTAAATGACCACAAGGAGCTTGATCTTTACCCATAATTCTCGCACAATATCACGAATATCCAACAACTCAGTATCCTTGATACCACGGTGATCATTCACGGATCACAAATGGAACCACTCTGGGCTCAACGGCTTACCTCGTAACCAAACGGTGATCACTCACATATCACATAACCAACTTATCTCATCATCGAACCAGGGTTGTTAGTAAGCACATCATCATTATTAACACTATTGACTCACAGTGTTACCGACACGAACTGGGCCCTTATCTGTGGGCACAACTATCTATAGATTTAATATACACTCTGCAGAGGTTAGTACACTGTACCCACACCACGGAACCCATGGCCTCGCACTCCATTCAGGTGGACCAATGGCATTCCAACAAAACTGATCTACTTCCATGACACTCTCCCGGGCACTCCGACTCACTCCCCACTGGGCTAGTCCTGGGTGGCCCCGTGTCTAACAAGACACCAACGGCCACCGTCGTGGCAAAACGGCCACCATCATGGCAAAAACAGTCCCAAACGGGGACAAGGATCCATAACAACAACAACGGGCACACAAGGCTTATGTCCACGTACCTGATCAGGGTAGTGCGCGCCCATAACCTTCCCTCGTTGGAGGCACCAGCGAGAGTCATGACAATAGACCCAGTTAGGACCTTCCCATAAAGGTAAGCGTGGTTGCACTGGTCAGCTCGATATGGTGGCACCATGACTCACCCAACAGTTGTTCTAGTTCAATTTAATCCCGTTAGACTTGAATGCAATATGCTGAGCCATGATAAAAAATGACATGATGCACTTACAATGCATGAGCCTGATATCAACATAAGCATGGGGGTGCAACATAACTATCCACCATATCAACAATGAATCATATCGAACTGAGCATACCATAATGATGAGCATGAATATTACAAGTACAACACTACTCATAACCTGACCATTAGCATCAACAATAAATACCATGCAAGAATACATCAATAACATTACCGAGTAATCACTTAACCAACTAACAGCAAGGAACAATGCATATTAATGATACTCGGTAACCGATGTTAGTCATGCCCTGAAGAACATGACCAACCCAACATGTACTATTATCAAGCATGGCAATATGAAAGTAATATTAGCGATGTAGAACATATTAACAGAGTGCAAGAAAACATAGCATGAAAGTAACCACGGATCCATAAGAATAATCGAAATAACGACAGCAGTAGCAAAACAAGCATACGGTTGTTAAAGATTCAAGTTGAAAACCAATGCTACTGCATGGCTATCATGCAAATGGTGGTTGTGGCTTGCCTGGGGATGAAGAATACACCGGGAGAAAGTGCGAGAAGCTCGCAGAATGAATCGCCAGAAAACATTCTCTCTCGGAGAGGGATGATAACCCACAAGTATAGGGGATCGCAATAGTTTTCGAGGGTAGAGTATTCAACCCAAATTTATTGATTCGACACAAGGGGAGCCAAAGAATATTAGCAGTTGAGTTGTCAATTCAACCACACCTGGATAACTTAATATTTGCAGCAAAGTATTTATTAGCAAAGTAGTATGATAGTAACGGTAACAGTGGCAAAGGTAATAGTAGCAATATTGTAGTGATTGTAACAGTGGCAACGGAAAAGTAAATAAGCAAAGAACAATATGTGAAAAGCTCGTAGGCATTTGATCGGTGATGGATAATTATGTCGGATGTGGTTCATCATGTAACAGTTATAACATAGGGTGACACAGAACTAGCTCTAATTCATCAATGTAATGTAGGCATGTATTCCGAATATAGTCATACGTGCTTATGGAAAAGAACTTGCATGACATCTTTTGTCCTACCCTCCCGTGGCAGCGGGGTCCTATTGGAAACTAAGGGATATTAAGGCCTCCTTTTAATAGAGTACCACACCAAAGCATTAACACATAGTGAATACATCAACTCCTCAAAGTACGGTCATCATCAGGACTGGTCCCGATTATTGTCACTTCGGGGTTGCCGGATCATAACACATAATAGGTGACTATAGACTTGCAAGATAGGATCAAGAACTCACATATATTCATGAAAACAAAATAGGTTCAGATCTGAAAGCATGGCACTCGGGTCCTAGTGAAAAGCATTAATCATGGCAAAGTCATAGCAATATCAATCTCTGAACATAGTGGATACTAGGAATCAAACCCTAGTATGGTAAATCTCATCCAACCCATCACCGTCCAGCAAGCCTATGATGGAATTACTCACGCACGGTGGTGAGCATCATGAAATTGGTGATGGAGGATGGTTGATGATGACGACGGCGATGGATTCCCCTCTCTGGAGCCACGAACGGACTCCAGATCATCCCTCTCGAGAGAGTTTAGGGCTTGGCCGCGCCTCTGTCTCGTAAAATGTGATGAATCCTTCTCTCTGATTTTTTTTCTCCCGGAACATAAATATATTGAGTTGGAGTTGAGGTTGGTGGAGCTCCAGGGGTCCCACGAGACAGGGGGCGCGCCCAGGGGGCAGGCGCGCCTCCCACCCTCGTGGACAGGGTGTGGGCCCCCTGGTCTTGATTCTTTCGCCAGTAATTTTTATTATTGCCAAAAGTAATCTTCATGGTGTTTCATTGTCAGGACCCCGACTCAATGCCACATCGATCTAGCATGTAGCACCTCATATCACTTTGCGGCTTCACGCACGGTATCCCCACGGGTGTCGCCTTACCTTTGCCCGGGACCGTTTGCGCCTTTTGGCACACGTATATGACAGTGTCGCTAGCATCCATATGATAAGGAGCCCGGGCTGACGTGGCTAGTCGTAAACCCAAAGTGGCACTAACTTACAGGGACAGGCATCCATGACCCAGCATCGAACGTGTCGGTCATCAGCGAGTGAATCCAGGCTGTAGCACTGGGCTAACAGGACTCCGGTGAACCGGGCTGTAGCGGGCTAACAGGACTCCGGTATTCATCACGTGACATTTCCCCAAAGGGACAGACACAGGATCGAAGAAGGACACATGCCGGCCAGCCTAAGTGTTCCGGAGCAGTAGCAAGCTACCAGGGCTCAGTGGAAGCACTAGGAGACATTTCCCGGTAAGAGAGACTACTAAGGATAAACAACTAGATAGTCAGATCCCACACATAGCAATACACATTACACGTACGCATAACATGCAAGTATGTGCTGTACAACATGGCATTATAGCATAACTCAACAACTCATATAGATAAAGGCTCAGAAGAGCCATCATAGCATTATTACAAACAGGAGTCACATGACCCAACATTCAGAGCAATCAAGCAACAAATGGAAGCATTACATGTCTGAGTACAGACATCTATAAATGAAAAAGGCTGAAAGCCTGACTATCTACAACATCCGATCAAGATCGTAGCTGAGGTACAAACTACTCGTCGAAGTCCATGAGAACACTAGTAAGACCGAAGTCTCCGCTGCAAAAACATAAATAAAGCAACATGAGTACAAAGGTACTCAGCAAGACTTACATCAGATCCTATCATACATGCATGTGTCTCAAGAAGGTAATGTGGGGTTTAGTTGCAGCAAGCCAGCTTTGACTCTGTGGCTAACCTGTTCTACGACTACCAGAACTTCTTTGAGGTGATATGGCGCACACGAGTCCACTAATCACCACACAATACACTACTATGGATTCATCCCCGTCTCCTTACGAGAAGGCCATCCGTAGCACTCACACTTGTCTTGAGCATTTTAGAGTATACACTTCAAGTTGTCTATGTACCATGTAAGCATCCAAGAAGTCCATAACCGCGGACCCGGCTATTCGAATAGATCATGTTAACCCTGCAGGGGTGTACTTCTTCACACACGCTCTCGCCACTTACCGCCATGTACACGTCATGTATCTCGGCAACCTTCAAGCGGAAGCCTGGCGAGGGTGTCGGCCACGACCTGACTAACCACACAAGACTCTAGTCCAGGTTTATCGCCTATTCGGGTTCCATCCGCAAGGAGATCCGGCCGGGGTGTCGCTCACGGCCCCAAACGATGTGAGCAGGGTTCCCAAGCCCACCATCCGGGTGCCACTTGGTACACCGTGCCACCTGTGCCTAGTCTGTCCCAAGCCCACCCTGCCGGGTGCCACTCGGTAGAAAAATAGCACTACCTACAAACACCAGAAACTAGTTGCGACTCCTGGACAGAGATCAAGTCGGTTAATAAGTCGAGAGGGGCACTTAAGCATTCCAATGTGTGGTAGTAGCTAGTCATTGGACGACATACATAGAACTCAGTGCTTAAGGACGGTTCCAATGAGACAACCCACCATGTACTCCTACATGGCCTCTCACCGCTACCTTTACCAAATCGTGTTCACACACTTCACTCTCAGCATCAGAACATATCGTAACACTCCAATTCATTCCCAATGAACCAGACCTGACACAACTCTAAGCAATAGCAGGCATAGCATGGTAGGAACACAACATGGCTCAATCAACTCCTACACATGCTAGTGGGTTTCAACTATTTACTGTGGCAATGACAGGTCATGCAGAGGAATGGGTTCAACTACCGCAGCACAAAGTAGCAGATGAATCATTGTTGTCCTAATGAAATAACTGAGAGCAGGAGCGAGAGAGTAGGATTGTATCGGAATGAACAAGGGGGTTTGCTTGCCTGGTAGATCAACAAGGGAGGCACTGCTTCACAGACAGGTACTCTGGAACGGTCTCCGGAGCAGGACCTATCGAGAAGGAACGGTGCCGGCAATCAATACACAAACATATGCAACAATATGATGCATGAACATGGCATGAAGATGTGATGCTGTTTGAGCTAATGCAACTAGTATTCAAATTGAATGAAGTCCATTTGAACCAAAGGTTCAAATGCAACTCCAAAATAAGCTCTTATAAATGCCATAATGTGTTTTCCCATATACAGCATGTATAAGTTGGTTTGTCATGCATGAGACTAGTACAGGTGGAAAGATTGCATTTTTCTGATAATTTTTCATATATAAATTATTTCAATCTGAGCTACGGTTGAATTGATATGAATTTTTGAAGTTTTGAACATTTTCTGGAATTTCCTGATTTATTTTAATTCTAGAAAATATATAATTGCATAAGCATGACGTCATGCCTGCGTCAGCAGGTCAACGGTGCTGACCAGGTCAAATCTGACATGTGGGGTCCACACGTCAGTGACAGGGGGGTTTAACAGAGGTTAGTTTAATCCTAATTAAAAGTTAGTGGCGCTGGGGCCCACTGTCAGTGTCGGGGGGGTTAGTTAACGGTGATTAGCACTAAGCTAATCACCTGGCCGACGGGGCCCACCCGTCAGGCCGGCGAGGTCATCGGCGGCGACCTCTGGACGCGGTGGCGTCCGTGATACAGGCCACGGGGGCGGCGTCGGAGAGCACCAGGGCGTAGCCTGGGCTCTCGCGCATCTGGTGGGGCAGGTGGGAGGAGCTGGGGAGGCCGGACCTCGCCGGAGCAAAGCTCGCGGTGGCGGCCGGAGCTCGGCTTCGATGGCGGGGCTAGCTATAGAGCACGGGGAAGCAAGGGGGAAGGGGGAACCGAAGCGGGGGCTCACGGCGGGCTCGAGGACGTCGTCGGAGAGCTCGGGGACGTCGGACGGCGACGTGCGGGCGGTGGAGATCTACGGCGGCCGGCGATGAAGAAGACGACGGTGTCGGCGATGGAGCGCGTCCCTGGTCACTTGGCTCGTCGAGGACGATGCGGACAACGAGGCGGAGCTTCTAGGCTCGGGCGGAGGGCGAGGGAAGGCCGGTGGCCGCGGCAACAGCGAGCGGCGGTGGTGATGGCGCTCGGGTGTGCGAGGGAGAGAGCAGGGGGAGAGGAGGAGCACGGGGGGGAAGAGTGAGAGGGGTCGGGGCGGCGCGTGGCGTCTCCAGAGGCGTCCGGACGAGGAGGGGGGGAAGGACAGGCAGGCAGGGAGGGAGGAGGTGGCGCGGCGGAGCGCGTGCGCGTCGGGCACGCGCCCATCCCCCTGTCGAGGACGAAGACGACAGAGGAGGGGGCCAGTGGGCTGGGCCGGCGCTGGCTGCTGCTGGGCTGCACAGGGAGGAGGCCCAGGTAAGTTTCTCCTCTTTTTGTCTCTTTTCTAATATTCTGACATCTGTTTGATTTAATAAAAATACTAGACCATTTTATTTCCTTATGCCCATTTTTTATAGAAGCTAGTTATATTATTCCAGAGCTCCTTTATAAATGGTCATAATTTTTGGACAATATTATATATATATATAACAATATATATCCAAAGCAAATAATTATCGATTAATCCAAATGGCCAAAATTAAATATCCATGAGCTCCTAAAATATTTGTTTGAATTTTACCTCTGACCAATATTTTTAGAGAGCAACATGAACATTTCTTTGGACCTTTTTGGAACAATTTTTATTTGGGTCATTTTCAGAGATGATTCTGAGGGTTTCACAAATCCCCATTTCAAATTTAAATGGAATTTAACATGATGCACAAATGACTAGCTAGTCTAGGTCATACCAGACTAGGGATGTGACATTCATGTCAATCCGAGAACTTTTGTTTCTATACAAAGATAACACCATGCCAATTCTGCTGAAAACAGCATCAGTCCTGGTTAGTTCCATTCAAATCATGCAAGTTAGAGTCCAAAACAAGGGCAAAAGTGTTTGGAAAAGTTGATACGACAGAGACGTATCAACTCCCCCAAGCTTAAACATTTGCTTGTCCTCAATCAATTCAGTTGATAAACTGAAAGTGATAAAGAAAAACTTTTACAAACTCTGTTTGCTCTTCTTGTTGTAAATATGTAAAGCCAGCATTCAAGTTTTCAGCAAATATTATGACTAAACATATTCACAATAACACTTAGGTCTCATATTTACTCATATCAATGGCATAATCAACTAGAGAGCAATAATAATAAATCTCGGATGACAACACTTTCTCAAAACAATCATAATATGATATAACAAGATGGTATCTCGCTAGCCCTTTTTGAGACCGCAAAACATAAATGTAGAGCACCTTTAAAGATCAAGGACTGACTAGACATTGTAATTCATGGTAAAAGAGAACCAGTCACACCCAATATAAATTAATAGTAAGGAATGCAAATGACAGCGGTGCTCTCTAACTGGTGCTTTTTAATAAGAGGGTGATGACTCAACATAAAAGTAAATAGATAGGCCCTTCGCAGAGGGAAGCAGGGATTTGTAGAGGTGCCCGAGCTCGAGTTTTAAAATAGAGATAAATAATATTTTGAGCGGCATACTTTCATTGTCAACATAACAACCGAGAGATGGCGATATCTTCCATGCTACACACATTATAGGCGGTTCCCAAACAGAATGGTAAAGTTTATACTCCCCCACCACCAACAAGCATCAACCCATGGCTTGCTCGAAACTACGAGTGCCTCCAACTAGCAACAGCCCTGGGGGAGTTTTGTTTGCAATTATTTCTATTTGATTTGCTTAAAGCATGGGACTGGGCATCCCGGTGACCAGCCATGTTCTCGTGAGTGAAGAGCAGAGTCCACTCCTCTTGAGAATAACCCACCTATCATGGAAGATACAGACAACCCTAGTTGATACATGAGCTATTCGAGCATACAAAACAGAATTTCATTTGAAGGTTTGGAGTTTGGCACATACAAATTTACTTGGAACAACAGGTAGATACCGCATATAGGAAGGTATAGTGGACTCATATGGAATAACTTTGGGGTTTAAGGGATTGGATGCACAAGCAGTATTCCCGCTTAGTACAAGTGGAGGCTAGCAAAAGACTAGGAAGTGACCAACTAGAGAGCGACAACAGTCATGAACATGCATTAAAATTAACAAACATTGGGTGCAAGCATGAGTAGGATATAATCCACCATGAACATAAATATCGTGGAGGCTATGTTGATTTTGTTTCAACTACATGCGTGAACATGTGCCAAGTCAAGCCACTCGAATCATTCAAAGGAGGATACCACCCTATCATACCACATCACAACCATTTTAATAGCATGTTGGCACACAAGGTAAACCATTATAAACTCCTAGCTAATTAAGCATGGCATAAGCAACTATAATCTCTAATTGTCATTGCAAACATGTTTATTCATAATAGGCTGAATCAGGAACGATGAACTAATCATATTTACAAAAACAAGAGAGGTCGAGTTCATACCAGCTTCTCTCATCTCAATCAGCCCATCATATATCGTCATTATTGCCTTTCACTCGCACGACCGAACGGTGTGTATAATAATAATAGTGCACGTGCATTGGACTAAGCTAGAATCTGCAAGCATTCAATAAACATGAGAAGACAACGCAATATGGGCTCTTGGTTAAATTAACAATAATGCCTATAAGAGCCACTTCAACTATTTCATCATGGTCTTCTCCTATCAACCCCCAAAGAAAAGAAAATAAATAAAACTATTTACACGGAAAAGCTCCCAACAAGCAAAAAGAAGAACGAGAAATCTTTTTGGGTTTTGTTTTAATGACTACTTCTACAAGCATGGAAAGCAAACTAGCTACAGCTATAACTAATTTTTTTTTGGTTTTTTCTTAAGGTTTTTCAAACACACAAGAAGAAAACGAGAAAAGAAAAATAAACTATAACATGGATAGTACAATGAAAAAGTATGATCACCGACAACTAGAATGAGTGTGTGAACATGAATGTAATGTCGGTGAGAAATACATACTCCCCCAAGCTTAGGCTTTTGGCCTAAGTTGGTCTATGGCCACGGATGGCCTGGCGGATATCCGAAGTTGTAATTGGGGTCGTACTGAGAAGGAGCCTCATGTTGCCACTGGTTGGCAATCTCCTCCGGATCCCACTGGTAAACAGACTGTCGTGAAGGATCAAATTGTGGTTCCGGCTCAGGCTCTGTAGCTGGTGTGGGGTTTTTGTAGGCGTGAATGGCCTCCGGCGGAACAAGGTACTTGCCTGCAGATAAGTCAAACAAGGAAGTAGCAGGCAAAGTAATAACCTTGGGGTGATTTTTATCAAATATCAGCTTGTACTTAAGCGTCTTTTCCTTATTCCTAACAATAAAATCATGTGCTACCATACTCTTATAGTCTAGAAAAACATGAGGCGTCAACTTTTCTTCTTTCTCATAATGCCTAATAGGTATGTTAAAATATGCAGCGAGACGCGAGGCCAAGATAACTCCCAAGATGGGGCCCTTCATACGGTTAAGATTTAACCGCTTTGCAACAATAGCACCCATACTAAATGTGTCATCACGGAACAAAGCATGGCACAAAATAACAATATCAGGGGCACTAAGGTTGCCACAGTTTCCACGACCAATTAAGCATCTACTAGCAAATATTGGAAAGTAACGTAGAACAGGAAAGTGTATGCTAGTAATCTTGCATGGGAAACTTTCCTCGTTTCCCCTACAGCAAGCATATCAATAAATCCCTCCACATCATCACAATGTGGTTCCTCCATGCTGCCCTTAAAGGGCAACTTGCAAACCTCACAAAATTTATCAAGGGGCATCTCCTTATACTCGTCATATAAATAAAAATCCACCGAAGGTGGAGACCTCCTAGAATGGAAATTAAAATTTTGCACAAAGGTATTAGTGAGTAAGAGATACTGTTTGTGTTGGTCGCGGAGGAAGTCGGTGAGGCCTGCAGTCTCGGCCAACTCATAAAAATCATCGTAAATCCCGGCTGCTCTCAAGAACTCATCACAAGGCCATTCACACGGCCGAACCTCCGTGGTGCGAGGGAGATTATATTTGGGCCTCTTATCTTCTTCGCTTTGCTTATCCTTCGAGCTTCGGCTCGAAGAGCCCCTCAAAAATCTCTTCATCATTTTCTGAAAATTTCTGAATTTTTTAGTAACTTCAAAATAAAAGTGAACCAAACTCAACAAGATTGATAGCAGCTACTCCCACAAGTGCCTAGAGACTATATCATGCATTAAAACTACTTGGGACCAAATAAATTTGACATGCAAGCTCAAGAACAGGGTCACCTAAGCAGCAAAAATTTGCAATGAATAAAGCACTAGAACAAAAACTAATTGGACCATTGGAGGAGTCACATACCGAAGAACAATCCCCCAAAGTAGTTTTGTGAATGAGGTTTTGAGCAAGGAGATCGAAAATCGCAACAAAATGAGCTAGAACTCGTGCTTGAGCTGGTTGGTAATTTTTTTGGGAGGAATGAGTGTGTGGTGGCTGGAATAAGTGGAGGGGAGCCACCAGGGGCCCACGAGGCAGGGGGCATACCCAGGGGGGTGGGCGCGTCCTGGACCCTCGTGGCCAGGTGCTTGCTCCCCCTGATGTGTTCTCGGTGCCAGATATTCTCATATATTCTAGAAAAAAATCATATTTCATTTTTAGGGCATTTGGAGAACTTTTATTTTCGGGGTATTTTTATTGCAAGGATAATTCAGAAAACAGACAGAAAATACTATTTTACTTTATTTCAACTAAATAACATAAAGTAAAAGGGGGGTATAGAAAGTTGTGCTTTCTAACTTTATCCATCTCATGCTCATCAAAAGGAATCCACTAACAAGGTTGATCAAGTCTTGTTAACGAACTCTTTCCGAATAACATGAAACCAGAGAATTTTTGAATAGCACTAGGTTACCTCAACGGGGATATGCACGTCCCCAACAATAAGAATATCATATTTCTTCTTAATAGTAGGAAGAGGAAATTCAAAACCTCCAATAGTGATAGTTGGAATTTTTCCAATAGAATTTATACTGTGGACTTGAGGTTGTTTCCTCGGAAAGTGTACCCTATGCTCATTACCATTAACATGAAAAGTGACATTGCCTTTGTTGCAATCAATAACAGCCCCTGTAGTATTCAAAAAGGGTCTACCAAAAATAATCAACATACTATCGTCCTCGGTAATATCAAGAATAACAAAGTCCGTTAAGATAGTGTTGACGCTCAAAAGTGGCACTATCATAAAGCAGCATGTCGGGGAGAAAACTTTGCCGAGGTAAAACCTTGCCGGTGTGTGAAGGCTTGCCGGCGTGGAAAGTGTTGACACCTGATTTTGGCAAGATACACGAAACAATTAATTTTCATATATAAATCATCTCAATCCAAGTTCGTATGCAAAAGTTACAGTCAATATGGTGCGGACCAGCTAGGGATCAAATATTACGCTGGACATCAGACACATGTTGATGGGTGTCTGGTACAATGCGTGAGAAATTAGCCATTGAAGCTGACCTCAGATCTAAAAGTGTTGAACATGAAAGTTTTTCGTCTCGTCAAGTTGATCGATTTTCATATATAAATTGTCTCGATCCGAGTTAGTATGCGACCTGGGGAGGCAAGACAAGATCAAGCTGTGTTTGCAGTCGAAAATCCGAGTGGAAAAGTTTACCATCCGAGTAAAAACTTACCGGTCGAGTGAAAATTTATCGGTCGAGTGAAAGTTTGCTGACCGGATAAACTTATTATTATCCGAGTAAAAATATAGTCATCCAAGTGAAATTGTCCTCCGGGTGAAAATATTCCGAGTGAAAAGATTGCCATCGGAACGAAAACTTGTCGATCGAGTAAGATATTATCTTCCGAGTGAAAAAGTCCAGTCGGACGATCCGAGTGAAAGTCTCTAATATTCGAGCGGATGAGCTCGAATTCCAGTGAAACTGAACATGTGCCCGAAAGTTTATCAAGATTACCTCGGATGAAGAAGTGTTCAATACGGAAGTTGTGCGTATCATCAAGACGGTAAACTTTGCTTTTGGAGTTATCATCATCAGAGATAGTATATGGCCTGCAAATTCACTACGAGACTCGGATAATCCAGTCTACTACAAGACCGAGTCCGACTGGAAGGTAAAGATGACCTCAAAAAGTATTCAAGATGGCCCTATTTGAAAAAGTGATCAACATGAGAGTTGTTCGTATCGTTGAGGCACACAAGTTTGATATTTGGGCCGTCTTGATCGGAGATCATATGCAAGCCCGGCGGCCCGCGCAAGAAGGAAGACAGAGTTTGGGCCAAATTCAGACTGAATCCGAGTTGGAATAGAACTAGGAATCTAGGACGTGAATTGATGTAATTTTTTCTTTTAAGGAAAGCCTAGATGAGTCCTTTACTTGTACAGGAAGTCCAGCCGCCTCTTATATATGTTGGGGGTGACGGCCGATTAAACAACACACAATCGAACAAATCAATATACTACTTTTTCATCTACGTTTTATCTCTCCACCGTTTTTCTCTCTCGTTCTTCGTTGTTCTTCGTGTTCGAGAGCTGCGAATACCGAGGCTCTAGGGGTTAGCAAATCGACCTAGGGCAGCACATAGCCGCCGCAATCCCTGATGGGGTCCCTCAGCTTTGAACAGTCTCCAGCCTGTTCTTGCTAAGAGGAGAGCGTCATCAAGCGGTTGTAATCTACAACGGTAACATGTATCATCAATCTCCTTGCGTAGATGCAAATAGCCATTATGTTGATGTTTCTAGTTCTTTCAACGGACATGTGATGTCGGCTAGCCCTAATGAGCAAAGGCCGATTAGTTATTCCGTTGGAGAAACTTGGAATTTACAGAATCGTGACATGCAACTTATGAATCTAAACTTTCGTGCATCGGCAACATCTTTCAATATGCTGGTGAACAACGCGATTTGTTCGAGTGATCAATATAGGACACCTCATATACAGAAGGGCATCTCAAAGTTTTATCCATCGGCAACCGACTTGCAATATGCGGGTTCATCCCCAAACATGCCGATGAATGGGGGAATCGGCCATGCTTCTGTTAGCTATTTGGCCGGTTATCTTCAAACATCATATACTACACCTCGTCAGATTAATTGTTCAGTGGCGTATGAAACTAAAAATATTCATGACTCGGCTCACCTTCACGGTTATGGCCGAGTGGATGGAGATTCTATACGAGCATGTGTGCCTAATATTGCAGGAGATGAGGTGGCTCTGGCTGCATTAAAAAATTTAGCCTAAAATAAGAAGATTAGTGCTATTTGCCTTGAGCAACACGACAAGGGATTGGTTCCTGATTATGAGGCAATAAAAGCTAGGGTTTTGAAAGAAGACGAAGTGTTGCCGATTGATCAAATTGTCGAGAGAAAATATTCAACAACGATGCACATGCCTTCACCTATCATTGCAGCATGTTATACACCCCCTATACAATCGCAAAATTTTGGCAACATCAATTCATTGCCGAAAGGTCCTAAAAGTATTGGGAGGCAAGCCGATCCACGCAGGGCTGAGTTTAAAGAAAAATATGTGGCCCAACTGGACAAGATCAAGCTAGAGCTCAAAGGGAATTGCATTAACGAATATATTACACCTACCCTTGAGGAATTACCAACAGAATATCGACAGGCTTATGAAGCACTCAAGAAGAAGCGTGATGAGGAAGATTTGCAAGAATGCAGCAAGTCCCTTCCTCCGTGCAACAACTATGTTGGCCCTTCTGCGATGTTGAAGCTAGATAAAAAAGAAGGTTTGCAAGCAAATAAGCAAGAAAGGGTTCACTCGGTTAATACGGTTGATTCGGTTGAAACCGAGTCAAATATAACCAAGTCATTTACAGCCGAGTTGAATGATTCCTTTAAAGCGAAGACAATGGTGGATTCATTTGAAACCAGATTAAGCACTGAGACGCTTACAGCCGAGTGCATAGAGTCCATACCGAGTGCATCATATCGGCCGAGTGCATCATACCAACCGAGTGCATCGAGCCATCCGAGTGCATCACTGGCTAATATCGAGGACATCATGCCAGTTATCGTTGAGTGTACCAAAATAGAAGAGGCAAGCTTCGCTGAGCAAAGGAATGACAAATACAACAAATTGGCTCTGCTCAATTTTTCTGGATGTAAGGAAGCTTACATGCTACCCTATGAGTTTCGTGCTAAAGATATTGATGAGCATCAAGAAAAAAGTAATACGGACGAACACAGTTCGGTTAACGATGGACATCAAGAACAAGAAAATGCAGCTGAGCAAAGTTCAATTGACGAAGAGCGTCCGGTTGAAATCTGCTCGGGCTGTCCGAGTGAAATATACTCGGGCAATCTGAGTGAAATCTATTCAGGCAATCCGAGTGATGAAGCACGAGATCCAGAAAAGGAGGACGAGGCGTTGGAGAATTATTCAGAAGTGGAGCAAGGTATTGTTCCAGTGGTGCAACCATCTCTTCCTTCCAATGTCTTCACAAAGGTACACCTAGCAGACAGTTTATTCAATTTTCGATTCGGTCAAAATCATATTGTTGATGCACCCGTTAGTAAGATTCTAATTAATTTTAAAAGACCAATCAAAATGAGTAATCTGTTTGCTAGAAATGATCTTATCACTAATCATGCTAGGCAACATGTGGTATCATTCATAGAGGCTAATAGTGACAGCTTATCACAACCAAAGTTGTTCCCGTCATGCCAACTGAAATTTATATTCATATGGACAACTTTGTTTGTTTCATGACTGGCTAACATTTGGTCTCAGGTGAGACGTATATTCTGTGATTATTTTGGTTGCAGGAATATAAAGCCAGGTTCAAAGTCCTTCGAGATAGCCGATTCAAAAGCATCGGGAAAGGATGACAAAAATCAATGCATAGCCGAGTCAGATGACACTAAGCTGGCACTACTCGGTTGTTTTGTTTGAGATCCGGTATTACAATATCGGTTAATGTACCAGGAGTGTACGTCCAGTGCAGGCATAGTTGATCACACCATCGATACATCGCTGACTAATCCTATTATTATAATTGATCACGATGTCGAGCCGTCAAGACAAGGGCGAATGTTCGAGAAAATGTGAAAGATTGCAACATGATCCATCAAGTCAAGCAATCGGACAAAATAGGACGATTGGAGTTTGTTGAGGCGCGATCATTTGGCCAGTCGGATCAGATTGGTATTGACAGCAATCAAATGTTGGCTCGGTTATCTCCAACCGATTCATCTAAAAGTGGACAGGTACACACCAATGATGACAGGGTCAGTTCTTCGAGCAAGGATATTGTTAAAAAGTGCATCAAGAACAATCTTGACGACGGAAATTCCATCAAGGCTACAATGGCGACATCTAGCACTGGGGGGCAACGAGAAAATTCAAAGACCGATGCAAGCACAACTAAACAAAGCAAAGGCAATGGTAAGCACAAAGGTAAAAAGCCGAAAGTCACTTTCGCGCAGTTATTAGAAAAATATCAGAAGATAAGTGAGGCAAAGAGTGCTTATCAGTCGAGTGAAACAAAAGCATCAAAGTCACCCCCAAGGCATAAATTTGAAGACCAGGATTGGCGAAGGAAGAAGTTGAGCGAACAGACTCCATATTCTCCTTTTGGGCCATGAATGCCTATGTCATGGATACCTCCCCCTGCCGACTATTATTCATATCAATCATGGGGCAAGTATAAATCAAGGGCACACCATCCATCATATTCTAAACCACCTCACCAAATTTATGAAGCTCTAAGAGGATCATCATTTGTTCAAAAACCACATGTTAAAGACTAGCTCAACCAAAAAGAATCGGTCTGGATCTCAGCAAAGAAGATGGACGTGGTCAAGAAAGTGTACCGAGTGAAAAAGGATGGCCGCAAATGTGCTATTTCAGATCCGACTCCAAATGACAAAAAGCCAGCCGAGTCTATGTTGGCTACTAAGGACAATAAAGTGAAGCAAGTAAATTTCAAGGATCCAATCTTCGAGTTTGGACAGGCCAAGTCGGAGTTGCCCAAAGCCAGGAAGAACTTGCCAGTGCATAAACCAAAGTCCCAACCGGGACGCCCACTCGGCTTACCATATTTGCAACAGAAGAAGTTGAATCGGCTTAGGGCCAAAGAGCTGGAGAAGAGGAACATGGCATGGGCTCCTAAGGGAAATCCTCAAGTCAAGAGCGGCATCACATCTCCTATTGCGAAGCCAGTAGAAATAAGGGAGTACACGCGTAAAGCCTGTAGGCAAGGACGACAATTTTCATCTCACTATAGGAGACTCCAGCAGGCGTGTCATCCACATTCTTCAATAGTACCATCAAAATCAACGCTATGGAATTTATCCTCAGCCGAAACATCTAACTTATTTTGGCTATTCACACTTTGGTGGACGGACTCCCGAGCTCCTTTGAGATGAGAACGCATGGCCGATATTTGCATATCGCCCTCAGAATTCATTGTGTTGGCAAAGCCGATATCTGGCTAATGGTGTTCACCATGGTTGATCTCCTACTCCTATAGCCGATGCTTAGTGTTTGCCAATACTGGCAAGGCCGACTTAATTATTGAGTCAGCCACCAATCAAGGGTCTAGTGCATGAAAAATCTTTGACTCCTGATATTAGTTATTTGCAGGATCCAAGTCAGGAGACAGACGTTGTTCGGCGGAGGCTTAATGGTGTACTTTGATTAATAATGAGTTGAGTTGCCGAACAGTTGACGGTATTCTTTTGAGGTGCATGGTCATAATCGTTCGGCAACCGTCGTTGAACGGTTCTAATATTCCCAGGGAGTGCCTAGACAAAAGCAAGGTCCGGATTGACATAAGAAACTTACATGGAGGCCTTTGTGACATCCAATTGTTGTTCTCAGATGACTATTATCCAAGAGGCTCTACCCAAGCAATAACAACCATGAATGTATGGCCGATAAAAAATTATCATCCTCAGCATGCATAGCCGATGGAGTGTTAACATCATGCTTAAAAGAAGTATTTTCTGGCACGCAAGCTCTGCCAGAAAACAGGGGGGCATGTGTTGACGCTCAAAAGTGACATGATCATAAAGCAGCATGTCGGGGAGAAAACTTTGCCGAGGTAAAACCTTGCCGGTGTGTGAAGGCTTGCCGGCATGGAAAGTGTTGACACCTGATTTTGGCAAGATACACGGTGAAAGGGTTTTCAGCATGAGAAAAGTTTCACATTGTCGAGTGGAAAACCTTGGATGTTTAGGCTATCGCCATTCGACCTCATCTCAGTGGCCGAAGTTGTACTCTGAGTGACAAAATGTAGTGTTCTGAGTGCTTTTCGGCCGATTACGCCCTCAATATGACCTCAGATGAAGGTGTGCTCTAAAGGAATTGTCTTCGTCTCGTCGAGACGATCAATTTTCATATATAAATCATCTCAATCCAAGTTTGTATGAAAAGTTACAGTCAATATGGTGCGGACCAGCTAGGGATCAAATATTACGCTAGACATCAGACACATGTTGATGGGTATCTGGTACAATGCGTGAGCAATTAGCCATTGAAGCTGACCTCAGATCTAAAAGTGTTCAACATGAAAGTATTTCGTCTCGTCAAGACTATTCATTTTCATATATAAATTGTCTCGATCCGAGTAAGTATGCGACCTGGGGAGGCAAGACAAGATCAGGTTGTGTTTTCAGTCAGAAATCCGAGTGGAAAAGTTTACCATCCGAGTCAAAACTTACCGGTCGAGTGAAAATTTATCGGTCAAGTGAAAGTTTGCTGACCGGAAAAACTTATTATTATCCGAGTAAAAATATAGTCATCCGAGTGAAATTGTCCTCCAGGTGAAAATATTCCAAGTGAAAAGATTGCCATCGGAAAGAAAACTTTCCGATCGAGTAAGATATTGTCTTCCGAGTGAAAAAGTCCCGTCGGACGATCCGAGTGAAAGTCTCTAATATCCGAGCGGATGAGCTCGAATTCGAGTGAAACTGAACATGTGCCCGAAAGTTTATCAAGATGACTTCGGACGAAGAAGTGTTCAATATAGAAGTTGTGCGTATCATCAAGACGGTAAACTTTGGTTTTGGAGATATCATCATCAGAGATAGTATATGGCCTGCAAATTCACTACGAGACTCGGATAATCCAGTCTACTACAAGACCGAGTCCGACTGGAAGGTAAAGATGACCTCAAAAAGTATTCAAGATGGCCTTATTTGAAAAAGTGATCAACATGAGAGTTGTTCGTATCGTTGAGGCACACAAGTTTGATATTTGGGCCGTCTTGATCGAAGATCATATGCAAGCCCGGCAGCCCACGCAAGAAGGAAGACAGAGTTTGGGCCAGATTCAGACTGAATCCGAGTTGGAATAGAACTAGGACTCTAGGACGTGAATTGATGTAATTTTTTCTTTTAAGGATAGCCTAGATGAATCCTTTAATTGTACGGGAAGTCCAGCCGCCTCTTATATATGTTGGGGGTGACGTCCGATTAAACAACACACAATCGAACAAATCAATATACTACTTTTTCATCTACGCTTTATCTCTCCACCGTTTTTCTCTCTCGTTCTTCCCTGTTCTTCGTGTTTGAGAGCTACGAATACCGAGGCTCTAGGGGAGAGCGAATCAATCTAGGGCAGCCCATAGCCGCTGCAATCCCTGACGGGGTCCCTCTCGGGTGTGTGGTGTTTCGGGTATGCAAAAGCGCCCGCTGACTGTCTTGCGTATCACGCTGTCGGTCGGGTATTCTTCGGCGTGAGCTGCGGTGCATCACCCCCGGTGTCGAGGGTACACGTGACGTGTTCCTGTGTCAACAGATAGTAACGTTTGCAACCACAACAGGCACATCCTCACAAATAACGACAAGTATAGCAGTTGATTTATCAGCCATTTGCAAATATATTTTAGTAGGTGTCAACTTATTCAAATCAAGTCTACGATATAAAGAGAGAGGCATAACACTAACACCGGCTCCAAGATCACATAAAGCAGTTTTAACATAGTTTCTTTTAATGGAGCATGGTATAGTTGGTACTCCTGTATCTCCTAGTTTCTTAGGTATTCCACCCTTAAAAGTATAATTAGCAAGCATGGTGGAAATTTCAGCTTCCGATATCTTTCTCTTATTTGTAACAATTTCTTTCATATACTTAGCATAAGGATTCATTTTGAACATATCAGTCAAACGCATACGCAAAAAGATAGGTCTAATCATTTCAGCAAAGCGCTCAAAATCCTCATCATCCTTTTTCTTGGATGGTTTAGGAGGAAAAGGCATGGGTTTCTGAACCCATGGTTCTCTTTCTTTACCGTGCTTCCTAGCAACAAAGTCTCTCTTATCATAACGTTGATTCTTTGATTGTGGGTTATCAAGATCAATAGCAGGTTCAATCTCTACATCATTGTTATTGCTAGGTTGAGCATCATCATGAACATCATCATTAACATTATCACTAGGTTCATGTTCATTACCAGATTGTGTTTCAGCATCAGAGACAAAAATATCATTGGGATTCTCAGGTGTGTCTATAATAGGTTTACTAGAATCAGGCAAAGTCCTATCATTTTTCTTTTTCTTCCTTTTAGAAGGACTAGGTGCATCAATATTAGTTCTCTGGGAATCTTGCTCATTTCTCTTAGGGTGACCTTCAGGATACAAAGGTTCCTGAGTCATTTTACCCGTTCTAGTCGCAACTCTAATAGCATTATCGTTGTTCTTACTATTTAATTCATTGAGCAAATCATTCTGAGCTTTCAGTACTTGCTCTACTTGAGTGGTAACCATAGAAGCATGTTTACTAATGAGTTTAAGTTCACCTTTAACTCTAGACATATAATCACCCAAGTGTTCAATCATATAAGTATTGTGTTTCAACAATCTACCAACATAAGCATTGAAGTTTTCTTGTTTAATATTAAAATTATCAAACTCATCCAAGCATTGGCTAGCAGACTTATAATGAGGAGTATAACCTTCATCAAATCTATAGAGAGAATTTACCTTTACTACCTGTGTCGGGTTATCAAGACCATGTGTTTCCTCAATAGGTGGTAAATTAATACCATGTATTTCTTCAACGGGAGGTAAATTCTTAACATCTTCAGCTTTTATACATTTTTCTTTCATAGATTTCTTTGCCTCTTGCATATATTCAGGACTGAGAAATAAAACACCTCTCTTCTTCAGAGTTGGCTTAGGAGTTGGTTCAGGAAGTGTCCAATTATTTTCATTTGCCAACATATTATTCAATAGAATTTCAGCTTGATCTGGTGTTCTTTCCCTGAAAACACAACCAGCACAACTATCCAGGTGGTCTCTGGAAGCACCAGTTAGTCCATTATAAAAGATATCAAGTATTTCATTTTTATTGAGAGGATGATCAGGCAAAGCATTAAGTAATTGGAGAAGCCTCCCCCATGCTTGTGGGATACTCTCTTCTTCAATTTGCACAAAATTATATATTTCCCTTAAGGCAGCTTGTTTCTTATGAGCGGGGAAATATTTAGCAGAGAAGTAATAAATCATATCCTGGGGACTACGCACACAACCAGGATCAAGAGAATTAAACCATGTCTTAGCATCACCCTTTAATGAGAACGGAAATAACTTAAGGATGTAATAGTAGCGGGTTTTCTCATCATTAGTGAATAGGGTGGCTATATCATTTAATTTAGTAAGATGTGCCACAACAGTTTCAGATTCATAGCCATAGAAAGGATCAGACAACCAACGTAATTATATCAGGATCGATAGAGAATTCATAATCCTTATCAGTAACAAAGATAGGTGAAGTAGCATAAGCATGATCATATTTCATTCTAGCATTCAGAGATTTTTGTTTCAGCTTAACTAATAATTTCTTAAGATCACTTCTATCATTGCAAACAAGAAAATCTCTAGCAGTTTCTTCATCCATAACATAACCTTCAGGAACAATAGGCAATTCATACTTAGGGGGAGAATCTTCATCATCACTTTCATCAATATTATCGGTTTCAATAATTTCATTCTCTCTAGCCCTAGCAAGTTGTTCATCAAGAAATTCACCATGTGGCACAGTAGTATCAAGAATAGAAGTAGTTTCATCATAAGTATCATGCATGGCAGAAGTGGCATCATCAATAACATGCGACATATCAGAATTAATAGCAGAAGCAGGTTTAGGTGTCGCAAGCTTACTCAAAACAGAAGGTGAATCAAGTGCAGAGCTAGATGGCAGTTCCTTACCTCCCCTCATAGTTGAGGGATAAATCTTAGTTTTCTTGTCTTTCAAGTTCTTCATAGTGACCAGAAGATATAAATCCCAAGTGACTCAAATAATAGAGCTATGCTCCCCGGCAATGGCGCCAGAAAATAGTCTTGATAACCCACAAGTATAGGGGATCGCAATAGTTTTCGAGGGTAGAGTATTCAACCCAAATTTATTGATTCGACACAAGGGGAGCCAAAGAATATTCTCAAGTATTAGCAGTTGAGTTGTCAATTCAACCACACCTGGATAACTTAATATCTGCAGCAAAGTATTAGGTAGCAAAGTAGTATGATAGTAACGATAAAAGTGGCAAAGGCAACAGTAGTAGTATTGTAGTGATTGTAACAGTGGCAACGGAAAAGTAAATAAGCGAAGAACAATATGTGAAAAGCTCATAAGCGTTGGATCGGTGATGGATAATTATGCCGGATGCGGTTCATCATGTAAGAGTTATAACCTAGGGTGACACAGAACTAGCTCCAATTCATCAATGTAATGTAGGCATGTATTCCGAATATAGTCATACGTACTTATGGAAAAGAACTTGCATGCCATCTCTTGTCCTACCCTCCCGTGGCAGCGGGGTCCTATAGGAAATAAGGGATATTAAGGCCTCCTTTTAATAGAGTACCGGACCAAAGCATTAACACAAAGTGAATACATGAACTCCTCAAACTACAGTCATCACCGGGAGTGGTCCCGATTATCGTCACTTTGGGGTTGCCGGATCATAACACATAGTAGGTGACTATAGACTTGCAATATAGGATCAAGAAATCACATATATTCATGAAAACATAATAGGTTCAGATCTGAAATCATGGCACTCGGGCCCTAGTGACAAGCATTAAGCATAGCAAAGTCATAGCAACATCAATCTCAGAACATAGTGGATACTAGGGATCAAACCCTAACAAAACTAACTCGATTACATGGTAAATCTCATCCAACCCGTCACCGTCCAGCAAGCCTACGATGGAATTACTCATGCATGCCGGTGAGCATCATGAAATTGGTGATGGAGGATGGTTGATGATGACGATGGTGACGGATTACCCTCTTCGGAGCCCCAAAAAGACTCCAGATCAGCCCTCCCGAGAGAGTTTAGGGCTTGGCGGTGGCTCTGTATCGTAAAACGCGATGAATCCTTCTCTCCGATTTTTTTCTCCCCGAACATGAATATATGGAGTTGGAGTTGAGGTCGGTGGAGCTCCAGAGGGCCCACGAGGCAGGGGGGCACGCCCAGGGGGGCAGGCGCGCCTCCCATCCTCGTGGATAGGGTGTGGGCCCCCTAGTCTTGGTTCTTTCGCCAGTATTTTTTTTATTTCCAGAAATAATCTTCGTGGAGTTTCAGGTCATTCCGAGAACTTTTGTTTCTCCACAAAGATAACACCATGGCAATTCTGGTGAAAACAGCGTCAGTCCGGGTTAGTTCCATTCAAATCATGCAAGTTAGAGTCCAAAACAAGGGCAAACCTGTTTGTAGAAGTAGATATGACGAAGACGTATCAGGGGATGATTTAGCGCAAGGGAAAAATGGTCATTTTCAGAATGTTAACACATGGTGAAAATGGTACCAACATAACGGGCTCAACGAAATGAAGAAATGGGCGTTGGATTCACCTCATTTGGAGTTGTGGTTGAAAAGTTATGAAGTGTTTTCTGCCAGGGACCTATCTGTAATGAAAATATTTTCAAACAGGGCCTGGACAGAAAAACAAAAAACATAATTAGAGAAATTCGCTTTCACTGAACTGAATACGTATTCTGGGCTGAAGAAGAAACAAAATGCGCTTTCGGTGGAGGAAAACGTATTTGCCATAATACACTTTCACTTATCCGCCTCAGCAGCTCGGGTCAACGCTTGGACTTACAAGCGGGGCCCGCCACTTATCATGGTGGACAGGGCAGGGTCAACGCCTGTGCGGCTGACCGGCCGCCTGGGTCGCTGCCAGGTGGGGTCCGGGGCGACACGGGGTCCACCAGACGCGGTGTCTTCTTCCTCCTCCCTCTGTCCCGATCGAGACAGAGGAGGAGCTGGGGAAGCGCGACACCGGCGACGGCCTGGCTTGCTCCGGCCATCCCCAACCGAGCGGGTGGCACCGGCAGGTTCGGGACGAAGCGTCGCGTCCACCTGGGGCAGCAATGGCAACGGAGAGGACCGCATGGCGCAGGGGCTTCACGGCGGCCGAGGACAGAGGCGGCGACCGAGCGGGGAGCACGCGACCATGAACACTCCGGCGACGAGCGGAGGGATTGGGGAGGGTCACCGGAGCATGGGGAAGACGTGGGTGAGGTCAGGGAGTGGAGGGGTGGCTCGAGTCGGACGAATTTGAGCGGAGCACCATGGCGAGGCTTCGGCCATGGGAGGGCAACGGGAGCTCCTCGAGCTCGGGGAAGTGCCTACGCAGGACTAGAGGAGGGTTGTTAGGCTGGTGGTGAGTTCGGACGACTCGGGGGAGGCCTATTTATAGCCAGGGTGGTGCCGTGGGGATCCGGCCAGCGAGCACGGGAGGGCGCGGGAACACGACGAGCTATTGATTCAGAGCTCACAAAGGGGTAGGCGACACTGGAGAGCAGAGGAAGAGGCCGAAAAACAAGCTCGGAGCCAAACGGAGCATAGTGCACCCGTGGGCGAGCGTCGGCGAGCGTCGGCGAGCGTCGGCGAGGGGTTTTACAGAGAGGAAGAGTGGTGCAGGAGGACGGCGACAACGCGGTAAAACTGCTGGACACGCTCACTCGCGCGAAGCCGACGAAAGGACGAGGTGCCAAAGCACAAACGGCCACTGGATGCAGCCACTGCACACAGAGCGCGTGCACAGTGATGCCATTAATGCGGGCACCACGTGCACTGGCTTTAGCGGGGGAGATGGGCTGGAAATTGTTGTCTACGGGTAAGTCCTTCCTAGGGAGGTTACAACTGCGGTGGTAGATCGATGAAAACTGCTCCGGTTAAATGGTAAGTAACCTCTGAAGTTTACCGCAGTAAACTTGGTCCTGGACTGCTAATCAACAGGAAGGAGATTAGGAGCAATGGAGTTCTCTGCGAGGTTTAGGGTAAGACATACTTTCATCCTGGTAACTTTGAGAAGCTTTGGACCAAGATAAATCATAGTTGCTTCACAACTGCATATTTAGTCCAGAAATGAGATTTGGATGATGCACTCACATGGTGATGCCACTTGGGCTGAAATTTGGCAAGGCTTAGTGATTTGGTCGTAGTAAGAAGCTGTAACAATTTCATACCAATTGGATTCACCAAAATGGTACTTCCTTCACAACTATATTCACTGACCAAAATCTTGCAAGAATTTTGAAAAATATTGGCTAGGTGAAATGGTGCCAAATTTGGTGGAGAGAAGTTATTTGGGTAGGAGAACAATCTAGTAATTTATCAGGATTTTTGAAGCAATAAAAATTATACTTGCTTCACAACCTAGGGCGGGCAGGGTTATTCCATTAATAGAAAAAGGAATTTTCCCTAGAAAAAGAAATTAGGGTTTGATCAAGCAGTGGAGTGACATGATCTTGGCAAGGTTTGGAGAAAGATGAACCACTTGGGAGGGGGATGAGGATGATTTCCCAGGTGGCAAGGCCACAGAACCACTCCAAAAAGAAAAACAGAGCAAAAACCAATTAAATTAAAAGAAAAAAGAAAAGGGCCAAAATCCAGGCTGTTACAAACTTTCCCCCTTAAAGAAATATCGTCCTCGAGATTTGGTTGCTCAGGGAACAAGTATGACTTGAGGAAACCGTTTCCAGCTCGTGTATCCTTTTTCCTTTATTTATTGTTCCACCAAGAATTTCAGATGATTAACTTACCTTGCTCTGGGGTGGCTTGTTTGACCTTTCCCCAAATTCTGACGAGTCTTTGCTCATATACCAATTATTTTTTTACTGGCATTGATTCTCCATACCAGGGGTGATATCCAATGGATCTGAGCATAAATTTTCTTTTGGTCAGGAAGACCTTTTTACTTCTGTCATGGGGTTGCTTTAAATAATTGCAGGCCTTCTGGTTTAAATACATGCTGAGAATCATGGCCATTTTTGGACGGGATCTGACTGTCCGTAGGTGGTACTGATTTATTTTTGATTTATTCCTTTGGCTCGATCATGGGATATCTACCAAAGATTTGACTGCCTTCTATCGTGCGAAATATAACAGGGTATATACTTATAACTGTAGCATACCTAAATTATTAACATCTTGAGACTGTCCTGACAGGTAGGCTGGTGGGAAGATACTTTTCATGACAGGCTATCCGGGTTCTAGGTTACACCAGTGGATATACCTGGTATGGAACTGATGGTTTGATTTTTGATTTATCCATGCTGTCGGTATCCCCAGATGTGGTAATAAGCTGTGCGATGCTTTATACTGTCGCTGAAGTCAAACTGCTGAGGTTGCAAAAGAATCTTGGACTTGACAGAACAGATTTGGATATTCCGCACTAACCATTTTTTTAGCCGGTCAGCGGGATATGAAGTCCTTGTAGAACAGAGTAATCCACTGAGGGTATGCCTTTGTGGCTCCATATGTAATCTGGCCACTAACTGACTTGGGTATCCGGACCCTGATGGTCATGCAAAAATCATCATATCTTTGCTGTCAATCTCACCCTTTATCGGTCATGATTTTCTTTGTCAGGATATCTTACTGAAATAGGTTGGCCACATATATCCTTGATTCTTCGTATAACCATGGTCGTGGCTAGTGCAATTTTTGTCATTACTCCTGGTGCTTGGGTTCCGCACGTATATGGCATATACTCGGGGCTTGTAGCTGTACAGAGCTCTTTGTTGAGGCCAACCATACAAGAGTTCATGAGATCTCCTTGTCGGTGCGGGAATATTGGCCTTGGTGGCCACTATCAAGACTGTTGATTCTGTGATGTCTTATCCAGATCTCATAGATCCTTGTATTAAGTAAGATGTGCATCTCTGCTTATCTTCATTTGTGTGATTCACGAGGTTGGGGATCCTTACTTTCCTTAGGTATATCTGTTGGATCCTTGTCATACCTCATATGAGTGACTGATATGATTGGGGATGCATGCTCACCATATATAAGAATCATATGCAACCAAACACTTGATTCTTGAGGTAGGCATATGTTTTGATTGATTTGTGCTTTTGACCAAAAATATTGCGGATCTGACTCTTGAGATGTACTGCCATATATTGTCAGCTCGCCACATAATCTCTGAGGATGGTGCAATAGTGTGGTACTGATGCGGACTAAGTGGCTTACGAGAGAAGCCATCCGAGTAGCTTGCTGAGGAGGGCTTGTTAATTTCTGCTCAAATCTTTTGTCTAGGTATCGTGCAGAAAAAGACTCTATAGCTTACACAAGGAACTTGGTCTGATTATTGTGCTAGAGAAGCCTAAGTTCCGTACTTGAGAAGCTTCTCCTCGGGTTTGATTGTTGAGAAAATTTCATTTTCGTCTGTCAGAAGCTTTTACCGAGGTATCTTGCTGAGAAAGACCGGGTATCTTGGACCGGAAATTGTTCGCATATCATGCTGAGGAAAGTTGAGGAGCCTTGCATCATAAATTTCTTCCGATAACGTGTGGAAGAAGACCGAGTTTCATCCATCCAAAGTTGCATACTAATATGCAGACTGAAATCTACACCCACGTCCATAATATTCTGTGGTTGATTATTTGCATGAGAAAATTTGTTTGACTGTCTTCCTTGAGCATATCACATTCTGACTTCATTTCGGATGATAACATATTTCAAGCATCATGCATCGCTGAGCCAAAATTTTGTATATGATACATACCTTTGGCTGAAAATATATCGTTGATCTTGTACCTGACTTGTCTTGCTGCTGACTTGATCGTTACTGCTGTGAGGATTTTGTACTGATGTAGACTTGAGTTATCGGTACTGTTGTGAGGAGTGCATACTAAGGCAAAATTGGTTATCAGCCTCAAAATTAGATATTCCCCATTTCACTGCAGTCCTCTGATAATTCCATTTTGTTTAGCTGGGTTTCCAACTATTTAAAATCCTTGTTGCCTCTTCAAATCCGGTGTTTGTTGATGAGCAACTCTTTATAGGGGAAAATAATGTAACACCGGGGCCCAAAAATAAAGAAGCAAAAGAAAACTCAACTTAAACAAAAGCACACAACAACAATCAATTCAGACACAATCAATGTCACATATTACTTCTAGTCACACAATATGTATGCCTACTTAAGCACACAAATCTCGCGAGATCTTTGGTTCTACGATCTAGCATGTTGTGACGACGTGCACGAGGACGAATAAATGTGTGGAAGAATTGGTGTAAACAATGCTACACCAAGTGCTAGCTTAGCCAGGTAGCAACCTGGACTAGCTCGGAGGCGAGGACGCACTCGGTAATCATGTTGTGGGACACGAAGGTTGCAACCACATTATTATCAAGTGGACGGAAAAAGATCCGTACTCGTCCAAGAAATAGGACAGCGGGGAAAAACTAAGGCTGCCGACATTGCCCTTTCTTGATAACTAAGATCATTAAGGGTTGCCAACACGACAAAATGAAAGAGCAATTCGGGATAGAAGCATATCAATCACTGAAATGATAGGCGGGGCTGAAAAGAGGATATCGGCGAGGTACCTGAGCACCATTTTTGCAAACAGTGTCGAGATCACTTGGCATCACTCCGCTGGGACAGACATGACACCAAACACCGAAGAACATGCAAGAAAAGAAAACTGGAGAAATGCAACGGCTGAGTTGTAGTGGATCCGAACCGATGCCAGCTACACTCACCAGATAAACCGTTAGCAACAACTACTAAGGATATATGCATGCTATGCAACAAAAAAATGCAGCAACCAAATGCAATAAGCAAGCCGGACTTTAAACTACTGATTTCTACCGGTTTCTACTGCTCGCGCTGACTAGGGTGTCCTACAGCCAGACCTGCTCTGATACCAAGCACTATGGCACCCCGGCTCAGAGAAACCGGAACGCCCCGTATTATAGCCCAGAGATCGAGGATAAGTCTTCTCGAATACGGCACTACTTAGCATAGAAGAAATCAGCCTTCTATTATTACATGAATATGAATACAAGGTCTCCGATATTACAATGAATAACATCGGCACGGAGACACTATGCCATCCTCAGTTGCTCTATGCAAGCAGCAGAACAACACGATGCAGCGGAATAACTCTAGCAGCAAAACAACAATGATGGTGATGAACTCCACTCCGCAGGGACTCTGGCTGGAACGCTTATCCTAGCTCGCACGAATGGAAACCATGACAAGCAAGCAATCAAATCCGGCATGACCTGCAAACTGTCATGACACGCCAGGTCAGTACATTGAACGTACTTGCAAGCTCACAATAACCAGAAGCATTCAAGACATACAACAGCATGGCAATTACAGGTTAAACACAGATTAACATTATATTATCCGAACAACATAGCCTGAACAACATGATACAGCTAGAACAGTATGAGCATGGCATGATCATATGAATCTGACGATACTAGCATGCAATAAGAAAACACTATATGCACCACTTATTCTGCTCGGGCTACCTCATAACCATCACATGCATCACTTACCAACCTCGGACATCACACGATCATCTCATGATCAAATCAAGCTTGGTATAAACAATACCGTAGTGATCATTAAATGACCACAAAGAGCTTGATCTTTACCCATGATTCTCGCACAATAATACGTCTGCAACGTATCTATAATTTATGAAGTATTCATGCTATTATATTATCCATCTTGGATGTTTAATGGGCTTTACTATGCACTTTTATATTATTTTTGGGACTAACCTATTGACCCAGAGCCCAGTGCCAGCTTCTGTTTTTCCCTTGTTTCAGTGTTTCGCGGAAAAGGAATATCAAACGGAGTCCAAACGGAATGAAACCTTCGGAAAAGTTATTTTTGGAAAGAAAGCAATACAGGAGACTTGGAGTGCACGTCAGGAAAGAAACGAGGGAGGCATGAGGTAGGGGGGCGCCCACCCCCCTGGGCGCGCCCTCCACCCTCGTGGGCCCCTCGTGGCTCCCATGACATATTTCTTCCTCCTATATATACCAATATACCCTAAAACCATCGGTGAACAGAATAGATCGAGAGTTCCTCCGCCGCAAGCCTCTGTATCCACCAAAAACCAATCGGGACCCTGTTCTGGCACCCTGCCGGAGGGGGGATCCCTCACCGGTGGCCATCTTCATCATCCCGGCGCTCTCCATGACGAGGAGGGAGTAGTTCACCCTCGGGGCTGAGGGTATGTACCAGTAGCTATGTGTTTGATCTCTCTCTCTCTCTCATGTTCTTGAGGTGATACGATCTTGATGTATCGCGAGCTTTGCTATTATAGTTGGATCTTATGATGTTTCTCCCCCTCTACTCTCTTGTAATGGATTGAGTTTCCCCTTTGAAGTTATCTTATCGGATAGAGTCTTTTAATGATTTGAGAACACTTGATGTATGTCTTGCGTGGGATAACCGTGGTGACAATGGGTTATTCTATTGATTCACTTGATGTATGTTTTGGTGATCAACTTGCGGGTTCTGCCCATGAACCTATGCATAGGGGTTGGCACATGTTTTCGTCTTGACTCTCCGGTAGAAACTTTGGGGCACTCTTTGAATAGATGAATCTGAGATTGTGTGATGCATATCGTATAATCATACCCACGGATACTTGAGGTTACATTGGAGTATCTAGGTGACATCAGGGCTTTGGTTGATGTGTGTCTTAAGGTGTTATTTTACTATGAACTCTAGGGCTGTTTGTGACACTTATAGGAATATCCCAATGGATTGATCAAAAAGAATAACTCTGAGGTGGTTTCGTACCCTACCATAATCTCTTTGTTCGTTCTCCGCTATTAGTTACTTTGGAGTGACTCTTTGTTGCATGTTGATGGATATTTATATGATCCAGTTATGTTATTATTGTTGAGAGAACTTGCACTAGTGAAAGTATGAACCCTAGGCCTTGTTTCCTAGCATTGCAATACCGTTTACACTCACTTTTACCACTTGTTACCTTGCTGTTTTTATATTTTCAGATTACAAAAACCTATATCTACCATCCATATTGCACTTGTATCACCATCTCTTCGCCGAACTAGTGCACCTATACAATTTACCATTGTATTGGGTGTGTTGGGGACACAAGAGACTCTTTGTTATTTGGTTGCAGGGTTGTTTGAGAGAGACCATCTTCATCCTACACCTTCCACGGCTTGATAAACCTTAGGTCATCCACTTGAGGGAAATTTGCTACTGTCCTACAAACCTCTGAACTTGGAGGCCCAACAACGTCTACAAGAAGAAGGTTGCGTAGTAGAGATCTCACAACATCACGATATCCAACAACTCGGTATCCTTGATACCACGGTGATCATTCACGGATCACAAACGGAACCACTCTAGGCTCAACGGGTTACCTCGTAACCAAACGGCGATCACTCACGGATCACATAACCAACTTATCTGATCATCAAACCAGGGTTGTTATTAAGCACACCATTATTATTAATATTGTTGACTCACAGTGTGACACACACGAACTGGGCCCTTATCCACGGGCACGGCTATCGATAGATTTAATATACACTCTGCAAAGGTTAGTACATTGTATCCACACCACGGAACCCATGGCCTCGCACTCCCATTTGGGTGGACCAATGGCGTTCCGACAAAACCGATCTACTGCCATGGCACTCTCCCGGCCACTCCGACTCACTCCCCACTAGGCTAGTCCTAGGTGGCCCCGTGTCTACCAAAGACACCAACGGCCACCGTCGGGGCAAAACGGCCACCATTGTGGCAAAAACGGTCCCAAACGGGGACAAGGATACATAACAACAACAACAACAACAACAACAACAACAACAACAACAACAACAACAACAACAACAACAACAACAACAACAACAACAACAACAACAACAACAACAACAACAACAACAACAACAACAACAACAACAACAACAACAACAACAACAACAACAACAACAACAACAACAACAACAACAACAACAACAACAACAACAACAACAACAACAACAACAACAACAACAACAACAACAACAACAGGCACACAAGGCTTATGTCCGCCTACCTGATCAGGGTGGCGCGCGCCCATAACCTTCCCTTGTTGGAGCCACCATGACTCAGCCAACAGTTGTTTTAGTTCAATTTAATCTGGTTAAACTTGAATGCAATATGCTGAGCCATGATAAAAATGACATGATGCACTTACAATGCATGAGCCTGATATCAACATAAGCATGGGGGTGCAACATAACTATCCACCATATCAACAATGAATCATATCCAACTGAGCATACCACAATGATGAGCATGAATATTTTAAGTACAACACTACTCATAACCTGACCATTAGCATTAACAATAAATACCATGCAAGAATACATCAATAACATTACCGAGTAATCACTTAACCAACTAACAGCAAGGAACAATGCATATTAATGATACTCGGTAACCGATGTTAGTCATGGCCCGAAGAACATGACCAACCCAACATGTACTATTATCAATTTTGGCAATACGAAAGTAATACTAGTGATGTAGAACATATTAACAGAGTGCAAGAAAACATAGCATGACAGTAACCACCGATCCATAAGCATAACCGAAATAACGACAGCAGTAGCAAAACAAGCATATGGTTCTTAAAGATTCAAGTTGAAAACCAATGCTACTGCATGGCTATCATGCAAATGGTGGTTGTGGCTTGCCTGAGGATGAAGAATACACCGGGAGAAAGTGCGAGAAGCTCGCAGAACGAATCACCAGAAAACATTCTCTCTTGGAGGGGCCTGATTTAGCGCAAGGGCAAAATGGTCATTTTTAGAATGTTAACACATGGTGAAAATGATACCAACAGAACAGGCTCGACGAAACGAAGAAATGGGCTTTGGATTCACCTCATTTGGAGTTGTGGTTGAAAAGTTATGAAGTGTTTTCTGCCAGGGACCTATCTATAATGAAAATATTTTCAAACAGGGCCTGGACAGAAAAACAGAAAACACAATTCGAGAAATATGCTTTCACTGAACTAAAAACGTATTCTGGGCTGAAGAAGAAACCAAATGCGCTTTCGGTGGAGGAAAACGTATTCGCTAGAATACGCTTTCACTTATCCGCCTCAGCAGCTCGGGTCAACACGGGGACTTACAAGCGGGGCCCGCCACTTATCCATGTGGACAGGGCGGGGTCAACACCCGTGCTGCTGACCGATCGCCTGGGTCGCTGCCAAGTGGGGTCCGGGGCGACGCGAGGTCCACCAGACGCGACGTCTTCTTCCTCCTCCCTCTACCTCGATCGAGACAGAGAGGAGCAGGGGAAGCACGGCGCCGGCGACGGCCTAGCTTGCTCCGGCCATCCCCCACCCGAGCGGGTGGCACCGGCAGGTCCGGGACGAACCGCCGCGTCCACCTGGCGTAGGGACTTCATGGCGGCCGAGGAGAGAGGCGGCGACCGAGCGGGGAGCACGCGGCCACGGGCATTCCAGCGAGGAGGGGAAGGATTGGGGAGGGTCACCGAAGCATGGGGAAGACGTGGGTGAGGTCACTGAGTGGAGGGGTGGCTCGGGTCAGCCGAACTTGAGCGGAGCACCGTGGTGAGTCTTCGGCCATGGGAGGGCAACAGGAGCTCCTCGAGCTCGGGGAAGTGGCTAGGCAGGACTAGAGGAGGGTTTTGAGGTTGGTGGTGAGCTCGGACGACTCAGGGGAGGCCTATTTATAGTCGGGGCAAGGGAGGCCGAGCTCGGGTGGCATCGTGGGGATCCAGCCAACGCTCTGGCGAGGCCGGCGAGCACGGGAGGGCACGGGAACACGACGAGCTATTGATTCAGAGCTCACAGAGGGGTAGGCAATGCCGGAGAGCAGAGGAAGAGGCCGAAACGAGCTCGGAGCCAAACGGAGCACAGTGCACCCATGGGCGAGCGTCAGCGAGGGGTTTTACGGAGAGGGAGAGTGGTCCAGGAGGATGGCGACGACGCAATAAAACTGATGGACATGCTCACGCGCACGAAGCCGACGAGAGGAAGAGGTGCCGAAGCACAAACAGCCACTGGACGCGGCCACTGCACACAGAGCGCGTGCATAGTGATGCCATTAACGCGGTCACCGCGTGCACTGGCATTTAGCGGGGGAGATGGGCTGGAAATTGTTGTCTACGGGTAAGTCCTTCCAGGGGAGGTTACAACTGCGGTGGTAGATCGATGAAAACTGCTCTGGTTAAATGGTAAGTAACCTCTGAAGTTTACTGCATTAAACTTGGTCGTGAATTGCTGATCAACAGGAAGGAGATTGGGAGCAATGGAGTTGTCTGCGAGGTTTAGGGTAAGAAGGACTTTCATCCTGGTAACTTTGAGAAGCTTTGGACCAAGATAACTCATAGGATCTTCACAACTGCATATTTAGTCCAGAAATGAGATTTGGATGATGCACTCACATGGTGATGCCACTTGGGCTGAAATTTGGCAAGGCTTAGTGATTTGGTCATAGTAAGAAGCTGTAACAATTTCATACCAATTGGATTCACCAAAAATCTACTTCCTTCACAGCTATCTTCATTGACCAGAATCTTGCAAGAATTTTGGAGAAATATTGTCTTGGTGAAATGGTGCCAAATTCGGCGGAGAGAAGTTATTTGGGTAGGAGAAAAATATGGTAATTTATCAAGATTTTTAAAGCAATAGAAATTATACTTGCTTCGCAACCTAGGGCAGGCAGGGTTATTCCTTTAATAGAAAAAGGAATTTTCCCTAGAAAAAGAAATTAGGGTTTGGTCAAGCAGTGGAGTGACATGATCTTGGCAAGGTTTTGAGAAAGATGAACCACTTGGGGGGATGAGGACGATTTCCCAGGTGGCAAGGCCACAGAACCACTCCAAAAAGAAAAACTGAGCAAAAACCAATTAAATTAAAAGAAAAAGAAAGGGAAAAAATCCAGGCTATTACACCAACTAATAGTCGTAGTTGGCATCGACGGAAGCCATCCACTAGTCGGTCGCCAACACTATCTGGAGATGATCCTCGGCGCCATGCCGCAGGCCGGTGTCGTGGACCGTGTGGCACAGCCACTGACCTCTCACGCGCATCGCCGCCGTGGGTCTAGAGTGAGCACTTTTGCTCTTAGTGTAGGTGCTTAGGCAAATGCTTAGGTGCGTACAATCTGGTAGATGCATTGGAATGGAGGGGCGCCTTTATATGAGTGCAAACTACGTTGCATTGACATCGTGCGGACTCTTTTCTCGGTCCTCCTCCCATTACTTCCCTCATGCATTCACGATGCTAATTGAAGGAGGATGCATCATTGGTCGTTCAACATTTCGGGAACCGCTACCCCTCCCTCGTTTGCATTGCAACTGTATCAGGAACTATGCCGCCCGCTGTCAAATCGAATAGTACACTACTATGAAAAAGCTTACCAGTAGCGCTGTTTTTTTACTACCTGTAGCGCTGCCACACATGCTACTGTTACAATTCTACAACTATTTTTTAGCAGTAGCACTTGTTTTACCCCACGCTACTACTATCCAGCCATACCAGTAGCGCTGGTGCACCACACTACTACTATTTCACACCCACGCTCCTAGTAACAGAATAGTAGTAGAGCATCGATAATACCCCCACGCTACTGGTAACTAATTAGGATTTCAAAGAAAATCTACCTATTCCACTTTAGACATACATTTCGTTGTACTCACATACATGCATATCATAATACATCCATGTTATGCATACAGTCAATCATACATATCTAATATAGATAATTAATACATTAGACATATAATATATGCCACGCGTATAGGTAAACGTATAGGTCGTTGACGTCGGCGCCTCCACAAGCACGTGTTGAAGGTGTTGATGTCGTCGTCGTCGCCGCTGCAACACCATGACGATGTCGTCATCGTCGTCGTTGTCGCCGCAGCACTGTGAGGATGTCGTCATCGTCGTCGCCGCCGCCGCAGCCCTCGTCGATGTCAATGTCGTCATGTCGGGGGAAACGACACCTACGGGATCACGAGGAATCCCTTTTGCTACGATTGGCGGGCGCGGGGCTGTGGAAAGAGCGGGATAGAGAGATCAAAGCAGGGGGATTATCCAGGTTCAGGCCGCAAGTGATGCGTAATACCCTACTCCTGCTGGTTTATGTTTATCTGGTGTTCTTGACTAGCTACAAGGCATGCAGGGTCCAAAAAAATCCCAATCCTTCCTCAGTACGCCGCGGGCCTCCTTTTATAGTCAAAAGGGGCTGCCACAGTGGCGCACAGGAGGTGGAAAGTTGTACAGTAGTCGAGTCTATCTCCTGGCACCGTAGGACAAATGCATTTAATGCGCTGCCGACGTGCCCTTCTTGCTTTATTGGGGACGGCGAGGAAGCTCGTCCCAGCTGTCGCCGCCTCGCCTGCCTTCGACGTGCGTCCGAGCTGGCGAGGCGTGTAGCGCCACACTGGCTGGCTGCTGAGTTGCTGCGATGGCAAAGTCTTCATGAAGATCTGCATGCCACCACGCAGGTGCTTGCTGAATTGGCCTAGAGGTTGCACGTCACCACGCAGGTCCTCGCCTAGTTGGTGGGCTGGCAGCTGCATGGGAACAGTGGTGGAGTCTTAGCAGCACCACAAGAAATATGTCAACTTGTGACCTTGACTATTGGTCACTGAAAGGTCATTGCTTTTCATTTGCGACCTTTTTGTGACCAAAAACAGAAGGTCAAAAGATGGCGGTCGTAAACTAAAATTAACGACCTTCTCTGTGAGAAGGTCATAGACGTTTAGGACCAAAATAGAAGGTCGTTGAACCCATGACCTTTTGTTTTGGTCACTTGCTGTCTGCCCAGGCCACGTCGGATCCGAAGTAGCAATCTAACGTGGCAAAATTGCGACCAATTGAAAAGGTCACTGACAAGATTCAACCCGTTTCGATTAGGTGTTTTACATGGGCCGAGCCCAAGAATTTGGCCTTTTTATTATTATTTTTCTATCAATTTTTGATCGGCTTCATGGGCCAAGCCCAACAATTCGGCCTTTTTATTTCTAGGCCTCATCCATTTCATAGTCCATTTAATTAAGCCTTTTTATACCTTTTTTTCATAAATGCGCAATATTCTCGTCCACTATTGTTTGGGCCATAGCCTTTTTAGAGCCTAAATATTACTCGATCCAATAGAACATTCAGCCTTTTCATTCACAGATTTCCTTTACACATTTCAACAACAAACAATCAATAGTTCTCTCAATTAAATGATCAAATCCAGAAATCACTCAATGAAACTCACAACAGCACATACACGTCTGCATGATCCATCAAGTTTGCATACAATCAAAAAGAAATACACATGCACCAAAACATGGTGGCAACATCAACTAAAACTATTGTGCACATCTCCAAGCTTCTTCTGATCATGGTCACAATAGCAGCCACCCCAACAACATTAGATCCTGATCTGCATAAATTATAAGCGAGATATAGTGGAAATTAAATGATTGCCAATAAAAAAATATCCATTCAAGAGAATAAAAAATACACATAAATGCCCAAATACCTCAATTCAGTAAACACTAAGCATGGCACAGGAAAACTTCCAAAACTTGACTACAACACATCAACCTGATGATGTTCTACTAAGACATTCAACACACCAACAATACTAGCGTACATGTACCAACACACCTACTAGCTACTAGTGCAGGTCATGCAATGAACATCTAGTGGCTACTAGCACAATTGCACAAGCAATAGAAACAGCAGCAACTACTAGCACTGCTAGCAGTAACTACTAAGTACTAACTAGTAGCAGCCAAGAGCTAGCAGCAGCGAAACTAACACTGCAGTAGCAAAACAGCAATAGTGCAGGCTACAGCCAGAGCATCAACAGCAGCAGTACATCTACATGTAGACTCTAGGGAGCATCAACAGCAGCAATGCATCAAATGACACCTTGTTGTGATGTAACAGCATGGTACAACTGACTTGCTTCCAGAACAAAGTGTGGATTATATAGAAGAGTATAGATCTGTGTCCCTTGGAAGCACATCAAATGTTAAAAATCTAGACTGGTTAAATAATAATTGTATTATTCTCACAGAATTCGTACTTACACGGAGAGACACTAACATGCAGGAATATGTATGGATTGTCAAAACTTGCATTATCCTACTATCACTAGTACAACAAGCTGCAGGTTGGCATATCCATGAACCATGTACCTTATGACAGATACAATATATCATCCAATGCTCGACTATGACAAAAATTAAACAATTACACCTCACAAAGACAAAGCAAAGAATCATGGAGCGAGTAGGGGGGGTAGAAGGGAACCTGAGGAGCTCATCGGAAGTGGTTGTAGCCTAGGCTGAGCTTCACCATCACAGCGACAGCAAAGGGAGGCAGCCGAGCCTACCAATGCGTAGCCATCATAGGAGCAGTAGCAGTGTAGCACCACCACTGCCAGACCGGAACTGCTGGAGCGAATCACCATCACATGGGTCACCTCCACCGAAGGATCTAGCAAGGGGTAAAGTCTGCACGTTTCAGTACAAGCTAGTGACGTCAAAAACCAAACAGTAGCAAGAAGAAGAGAAACTCTAGTACATGATGATTAGTTGAAGAAACAGGAACTGCATTCAGTAGTGATGTTTCCATCATCCTACTATCACCAGTAGAGAAAACTACGGGTTACCATAGTTCTGGAACCATGTACTTCACGACAGATGTATGTAGTAACACAAGACGCACGACACCTAAAGAAAAATTATTCATTCAAGAGACTAGAAAGTATACATAGAAGTACTAATGGCCTAAAAATCAATCTACAGATGATAGATAATAATAAACAAACGACAACAACATATTTTCATCATTATATAAAGAGAAACTAACGGACTGTTATGTGCACGCAGATGCACCAAAAGAAACTAAAGACCATTTATCTTAAGGATTCCACATAGCTGCCGAACATGCTTATCATCCAAGGAAAGAAGCATATCTTTTTCAGGGGAAATCAATCTACAATCCAATGGATATTAGGACTATCTCGATACAGAATATGAGCATGAGCGATACATCACGCAGTATACGCGTCTGGAGAGAAAGAATTACGACCCACAAGGCAACAGCGATAGCTTCTAACTTCACATATATTTCAATACCTACTGCTATTGTCATGTATGTTAAATATGCAAGAGGTAAAAATGACAGTTATGTACATCCATTGCAAACAGACTTGTGAAGAAGATAAACGGTTAATGCACTTCAATCATTAATCCAACATTGCACATAAACCTAGAAAGAAAGTAATAAACCAGTCGCCCTAATACAAAACATCATTAGGCCCAAACATTTGGCATATTCAAACATGATGATGTTCTACGACTACATCAGGTAGTTAATACCTCCATGATGCTACAGGTAGAAAATATTTACTCTATCATATGAGTTTGACTGCGGAGTATACAGGGGAAGACGGTAGCTCAATCTATCCAATTATCCATACAATGTAAAAGGTCGTGAACATACTAGGCGCAATATTATCACCATTTATAGTACAATAAACTCAGATCTTATAGAACAAATTGACATTATCAGACAATGCAGGAAACTGTGTGTTTTCTCCCAGCCATATCATACACCAAAAGCACAGTGCCTAGCAAATGTGAAACCAGACTTGTTACCGGTGAGTATGAGGAGGTCATCGGTACCTATCACAACTGTGCAAGTAGGTCATCATTTGGTACCTGGCACAACTCTGCAAGGAGGTCGGCATCATTGATTCCTGAAATTTTAAGTATTGTTCGGTGAACTTAACTCAAACAATAATATGTCTAAGAACGACCAGACTACAAGTGAAGCTTATGATTACAGATACAGAATCTAAACACTGAGTTTAAATATTTAAGTTCAGAACATAAATGTAATCTGATGATGTCCATCACATTCCTATGCTTCCATGATGAATTATACACTTAATAGCTACCAACAAGCATAGGCAATTATGTATGACAAACTAAAACAATTTCTGATCAACACGTGTAGTGGGTTTAACTTTTACAATAAAGTATATTACAAGATATGTCATAAGAATTAATATCCCAAGGAGCAGACCATTGTACATTTTTTCGTACAACAAAACATGTATGCAAGAGCATGACTAGTGACGTGTACTAGCAAGTGAGCTATATACTAGCAAACTGGCATGATTATGTCCTAATATTTTATAAAATTTGATTACACAAGAAGCTTGCTGGTGTGGTGGCAACGTATACATATACATATACAAATACAGATACATATAAAATTTGATTACACAAGAAGCTTGCTGGAGTGGTGGCAACATATACACTATTTAAGAAGGGATAGTTTCACAGCCCAATAGTGATGTTGCTACGATGCCAGATATGGAAAAAATACTGAGCTGAAAGTGGCAACATATACATATATCTTAAGTACAACCTCTTCAAACCACTACTAAACATTCGCTTTGGTCTTTGCGCTGCATTCCAGATAGACATCCATACTCCTTGGCAAAGTCAATGCCTTCCTTCTTGGTGACAGCCCTCTCGCTCCCCTATAGTCCAATGGCCATCTTCTCCATGGACATCTACAAGGGCAAAGCACATCATTGATGCAAGTGTCACCAAGATAGTTTCAGTCAAAGTTAAAGCAAGTTTACACATGCAAACTGAACCAAACCGAGGTGCATATTCATATGTGTGTGTATGTAGAGATGCAAGTGCCATCTGAATTTTTGGGAACCAAAGTGTGGTTGTTGTTGTTGCTACTTTAGCCAACTGAACTAATTAATCCAATCAACCTAATACGCTTCTCTCAAAAAGAAAAAGAACAACTTAAAATGTTGAGTGCAGTAGCAACATCTACTCGTTACTGTAGTTCCAGTAAAGGATGGCCATAGGATATGAATGAGTTATAAAGAAAACTAGAGTTGAACTACCCAGCCTCATATATAGGAGCAAATTTGATTACACAAGAAGCTTGCTGGAGTGGTGGCGGACGAAACAAAAATCACCTTGCCACCGTTTTGTGGTTTCACAACTAACCACAGACCAAGAAATGGATGAATTAATTTGGCCTAAGCAGGACCAACCCAAAACAAAACATGGGACATAAGCAATTCTGTTCTCTTTCTTTCTTTTACACCAGTGTCATGTACTATACTCTACTGTACTGCAAGTGCCATGTGCTACTGCAGTTTAGTTGAGTTGTAAGACTAGAAGATGTTACTGTAACCTTTGCAACTGAAGAAGTAGACACAGAATAACTGGGTGGATCAGCATGAATCAACAAGCTAAAGGGCACGTCAATTCTTTACAGTGGTTCTTGCGGCTGTTCCCCATGGAGGAGAGGTCTAAATGCCAGAATCTACAGCTCAAGACGATCTTGTGTGGATCAAGCCAAAGTGTTAAGACTGCCTTTTACATCAGTGTCAGGTGCTATATTCAAACTATGCTGCAGCTTAGTTGAGTTCGCAAGTAGGACTACAGTGGTTTCCCTACAGTAAGGAACAACCAAGACAATGAGAGATTCAGGGCCTGCAGAGAAATAGAGTTCATGCATTAGCAAATAAACATAGATGGATTACCCACCCTGTAGCTACAGACACCCAGCAGCAGCAGCAATAGGTAGTAGAAGAAGAGGTCAGAGACTCCCACGGCAATGATAACTCCTTCCGAGCGGAGCAAGAATTCCCTGATTCCATGCACAACAGCTGGTGTCACAGATGAGGAAGGAGATAAATAAAATACTAGCAAGAATAGATGCAACCTATTTTGATTGCAGGGCAGCTCGTGTCAGAGATGAACAACTACTACGTAACACATATGGTTTCAGTTTGGCACATGCATACACCGCTCTGTATCAATCTTAGACTTGAGAGCGTGCCATTTTCTTTACACTTGAGAGGCTTGCCAGTCTGAAATTGGATGAATTAGACGCAAGCTTAGCGAGAGGCAAGATCCATGTAGATTGAAGAGGAGGGGATAGAAGCAGGCAATGGGAAGGGTCGGACCTTTTGATTGAACTTGGTGACGGGGACGTTGTGAGCGCAATCGGGCCGCAGGAAGAGCCCCTTCGCCGGACGCTGCGTTGGCTGGGAACCCGGCTTCCCCTTGGCCGGACCGGTTCCCAACACAGCAGTCACATGCGGCGAATATCGTCCCAAGGCGGCCACAACAACGGAGGAGGAGGGAGCTCGGGGCGAGTATCAAATGCGTCGCAGCCGCACCAACAAGCCGTTGCGGCTAGGGTTCGTCGTCGCCCTAGATCTGTCGGTCGGCATCGTCCCAGGGCGTGCACGATGAATGGAGGAGAAGCAGAGGATTGGCCATCGCCCCGCTCGCGCTCGTGGCTCGCGACGGCTGTGGGAGTAGGTGGGGTGGTGGCGGAGGTGATGGGAATTTGATTCGGGAGCTGAGGAGAGATTTGGGGGATTAGATTCGGGAGCGGAGGGGAGATTTGGTAGCGGATACACGGTCCACACGCGCGCCACGGTCCGGCCAGCTCGACGGAGCGGCGCGCATCGAAGCACGCACGCGCGCGCCGGCGAGAAAACCGGCCGTGATGCCATGGCCGAGAAGCAGACTGGTGGATCTGGGGGATGAATGCGAGGGGAGAGGGTGCGTGGCAGAGACGAGG
>NC_041383.1:145018009-145040086 GCF_002162155.2 Triticum dicoccoides | reverse complement strand
AGGTCGGCGGTGGTGAGTGGGGGTGGCGACGGTGGGAATCGCGGGAGGGGGAGGAAGGCGGGGGCGGCGGGGTGGGATGGGAGAGGATCTGGAGAATGGGAGAGGATGGGTGTGGGTGGGTGGGTTAGGGTTTGGGTTTCTCGGGAGTATAGCTGGCCAAACGGGCCGTGCTAACTGGGCCGGCCCGGTAGCACGCAGGAACGGCACGGCCCGAGCTAAACGGGCTAGGCCCGGCACGCGGCACGCCATGGGCCATGCCTGGGCCTGGAGGCTGGGCACGCGGGCCGGCACGGCACGGCCCGTTTAAAATTTTTTTGGAATTTTTTTATATATATGACCTAAATTACAGCCCAATAGGCCTAAAATACAGCCCAACAGGCTAAAAATCAGATGGGCCAGCGTGCTAAATGTGCCACGGGCCGGCCCGTTTAATAATCAGGCCGTGCCTGGGCCAGAGAGACACGCCCGTGGGCCGGCACGGCACGGCCCGGCTATTAAACGTGCCACGGCGGGCCGTGCCGGGCCAGGCACGATTAGCACGGGCTGGGCCGTGCCGTGCCGGGTCGGCCCGTTTGGCCAGGTCTGCTCGGGAGAAGCTCCACTATTGATGTCTGCATGATGGACGGCTCAGATCGTGTCTGACTGGGTGATCCGCGTGAACATGGTTTCTGGCTTCTCATTGGCCGGTTGTCTCGCGCTGGAATCTTCAAAATTTGGACCCAAATCACCTACTTTTAAATAAAAAACTACAAATCTCTGTTGTAAAAAGGGAGCACATCATTTTTTTCAAAAATATTAATCCACAATTTATTTAAAATTGACTAAAAAATAATGTCAAGATGTTTCCATCCACCTCTCATATCTATCTATACATTACAGAAAAAAGAAACACCTAACCATTTATTTGATGTAGTAGAAACTAACGACCATTTATTATGCCGCCGCCGTCGACGACGACGAAAGGATCGGATGCTCGGGACTCCCCAACCCCCACAAAGGGGAAGACGTTGAATGTGGAGAAGAGCCTGCAATTTATTTGTTTTTTGAGGATGACTACCTAGAAACAGATACCAAAATCACTTGGTACTTTCAGATAGCATAAGTGTCCGGAGCTCCTCCGGCACGTTCGCAGTTGTTAGGAGATCTCCATGTCATCTTGCTCTGGCCGCAAGTTCACAAGCTAGACAGTTTTTTACCTCTTGACAACTGAGATTTTGGCTGAAGTGAAAAAACCGAAGAGCACTTTTTATCTCACTAACAGTCCCGAAGCCCCGATAACGCCACTAGGCCTGTCAAAATGGCGTGTCCCTCTACCTCTTCAACTGATCTGCAGGTTCTCATTTGGGTGCTCAACGAGAAGAGGGCTAGGTCCCTGTGGTCTCGAAAAGAGCCCACATTTTATGGCAACATTTTTGGCATAGTTTTGTTCAAATGATATCACATTTTGCACAAGTTTACATTTTGAGATGACAAACAATGTTGCCTAAGTAAGTTTTCATTTTCTTTGGACGCAAAATTAATTTTCCATTTTTTGAGTGCCCAAAATGAGTTTTTTTTGTGAAGGACCTACCATATATTTTTTGCAAAATTTAGCCAAATCAATTTTTCAAAAAACTATGACATATTTAATGCACAATTTACCAAATGGTTGGGTGTCAAAAGTTTTGATTCACCTCTAGTGAAAAAGACAAATTTCCGTCGATTTAGTAGGAAGCGGGTCAAATTTGAACTGCAAATGCCTCATAGTTTGCTATTTATTTTTTCCAAAAATCATTTCTAGGTACATAAGTATCTATTTAATCAGAGAAACACCAAAAAAATTCCAAGATTCAATCACTGGCTAGGAACGGTCATGCCCGCTGTTTTGAACACATTTTGAAATGGGCATAAAAATTCAAAAAAACAAAAAATTGGAAAACCTTCGCATTGTGTCATTACATGTGACCAAGTTATGAGGAAAAATAATAAACTTGTAATACGACAATTCTTTTAAAAAAGTGTTCTCGGAAATAAGCTATCATGTGTGAAGATTCATGGCTTTCAAGCCAAATGATCAACCTTATGGCCACATTCATGGCATAGTTTGTTCAAATAATCTCATATTGTTCACAAGGGTGCATATTGGAATGGCAAACAATGTTGCCTAAGGGATTTTTCATTTTCTTTGGACGAAAAATCAATTTTCCAATTTTCGAGTGCCCAAAATGAGTTTTTTTGTGAAGGGCCTACCATTTATTTGTTGCAAAATTGGACCAAATCAATTTTCTAAAATACTACGCCATATTTAATGCACAATTGACCAAATGGTTGGGTGTCAATAGTTTTGATACACCCTTGGTGAAAAAGACAAATTTTCGCCGTTTTAGTAGGAAGCGGGTCAAATATGAACTGCGACTGGCTCATAGTTTGCTATTTATTTATTCAAAAAATCATTTCTAGGTACAAAAGTATCTATTTAATCAGAGGAATACCAAAAAAATCCCAAGATTCAACCACTAGCTATGAACGGTCATTCCTGCCGTTTTGACCGCATTTTGAAACGGGCATAAAAAATTCAAAAAAATCAAAAAATTGGAAAACATTCGCATTGTGTCATTATATGTGACCAAGTTACCAGGAAAAATAATAAAGTTGTAATACGGCAATTCTTTAAAAAATATTCTAAGAAATGAGCTATCATCTATGAAGATTCATGGATTTCAACCCAAATGATCAATCTTATGGCCACATTCATGGCATAGTTTGTTCAAATGATCTCGTATTGTGCACAAGGGTGCATATTGAAATGGCAAACAATGTTGCCTAAGGGAGTTTTCATTTTCTTTGGATAAAAAAATCATTTTCCATTTTTCGAGTGCCCCAAATGAGGTTTTTTTGTGAAGGACCTACCAAAGAATTGTTGCAAAATTGGACCAAAACATTTTTATAAAATACTAGAACATATTTAATTCACAATTGACCAAATGGTTGGGTGTCAAAAGTTTTGATCCATCCCTGGTGAAAAAGACAAATTTCCGCCGTTTTAGTAGGAAGCGGGTCAAATTTGAACTGAGGCTGCCTCATAGTTTGCTATTTATAGGTACAAAGTATCTATTTAATCAGAGAAACGCCAAAGAAATACCAAGATTCAACCACTAGCTAGGAACGGTCATTCCCGTCGTTTTGACCGCATTTAGAAACGGGCATAAAAAATTCAAAAAAAATCAAAAAATTGGGAAACCCTCGCATTATGTCATTATATGTGACCAAGTTTCCAGGAAAAATAATAAGCTTATAATACGGGAATTATTTTAAAAAAGTGTTCTCAGAAATGAGCTATCATGCATGAAGATTCATGGCTTTCAAGCCAAATGATCAATCTTATGGCCACATTCATGGAATAGTTTGTTCAAATGATCTAATATTGTGCACAAGGGTGCATCTTGGAATTCCAAACAATGTTGCCCAAGGGAGTTTTTATTTTCTTTGCACGGAAAATTCATTTTCCATTTTCCGAGTGCCTAAAATGAGTTTTTTTGTGAAGGACCTACCATATATTTGTTGCAAAATGGACCAAATCAATTTTATAAAATACTATGACATATTTAATGCACAAATGACAAAATGGTTGGGTGTAAAAAGTTTTGGTCCACCTCTGGTGAAAAAGACAAATTCCCGTCGATTTAGTAGGAAGCCGGTCAAATTTGAACTGCAGCTGCCTTATAGTTTGATCTTTATTTTTTCCAAAAATCATTTCTAGGTACATAAGTATCTATTTAAGCATAAATACATGGTTTGGTGGTGATATGTTGAGGTTTGGACGGTGGCCCAGGGCCCCAACTCCAAAGCGTGTAGACTCGCATGCCCGCCGCGTGGTCATCGCGTGACTGTGGCGTTGCCATGCGTTCTGGGAAGCCTAGGCATGTCTAGTAGGTGTGAAACTCCCCAGGTAGATGCTTGGAAGAAAATAACAACAGAAGAATCTCACGAGGATACCGAACTATGCTCAAACATGAATTAGCTGGGCTCACATAGATGATTTGATTGAGCTGGAATTTGGAGGAGGGTGATAATTTGGCCGTATGAAGGCACTGTATAAATTTCATGCCATTTGGATGTGCATAGCTAGTACTTCCTTCACAAAGCTTCTAGCTGAACAAAAACTTTGGAAGTTTGCCGAGGAACATTTACTAGGTAAATAGAGCTGAAGTTTGTCATGAGGCAATGATTTGGATAGGAAAGAGTGCCCAAAAATTTTGAGGGCAATCAATAATATAAAATTAGCACTTCCTTCGCAAAGTGTTGTTCTGGACATAATAGGAAAATGAATATTGTTGAATTATATTTTAACTAGGCGAGGAAGGTTTTTGACATATTTGACGAAGATATGATCCAAAGAATTTATGAGAATTTTTTCAGAATTTTGGGACTAACAGAAATATAGGTTGCTTCAGAACCTAGGTCAAAAATTGACACATGGACATGACATATAGGCAAAACTGATGAGGTGGCGCCTAGTCATAGCAATCCACCACAACTTACAAGGTTATGACCATCTATATTGGTCGTGATCATCTAGAAATAAGGCAGCGAATCAGTGTTGTCTACTTTATGACCATTTCGTGTAAGGAAATTACGACCTTTATGGCCAAACTGGTCGATATAGTTGAGGGTTTGGAGCCCCCCTATCAGCTTTTGACCAATTGGTCTCAAATGGTCGTAGATCTATGACCAATTCTCCCAGGGTCACTAACAGAAGGTCACTAGTTGACATATTTCTTGTAGTGTAGATGAGGGTCTGGCTGCGGCCATGCGGATGTCTTTGGCTAGGTTCTTGTCGGGGCCCCGGCAAGGGTCTTGTCGTGGCGTCGTGGGCGTCCCTGGCAAGGGTCTTGCCGGGGGGACTCGTGGGTATCCTCGGCAAGGATCTTGCCGAGGATCTCCGTCTTCTGATTCTCATCTAGTCTTGCATGTTCTTGGTCTTGACAAAGATCTGCATGACACCACGAAGGTGCCTCCTGATACGTCTCCAATGTATCTATAATTTTTGATTGCTCCATGCTATAGTATCTACTGTTTTGGGCAATATTGGGATTTATTATCCACTTTTATATTATTTTTGGGACTAACCTATTAACCGGAGGCCCAACCCAGATTTGCTGTTTTATGCCAATTTGAGTGTTTCGAGGAAAAGGAATATCAGACGGAGTCAAAACGGAACGAAATCAACTGGAGAAGTTATTTTTGGAAGGAAACCCACCTGATGGACTTGCACCCCACGTCAGAAGATACGGGAGGTGCTCATGAGGGTGGGGGGCGCCCACCCCCCTAGGGCGCGCCACCCTGCCTCGTGGGGCCCCCGTAGCTGCACTGACATACTCCCTGCACCCATATATACCTACGTATCGTAAAACTTCCAGAACAGAAGATAGATCGGGAGTTCCGCCGTCGCAAGCCTCTGTAGCCACCAAAAACCTCTCGGGAGCCCTCCTGACACCCTGCCGGAGGGGGCATCCCATCACCGGTGGCCATCTTCATCATCCCGGCGCTATCCATGACGAGGAGGGAGTAGTTCACCCTCGGGGCTGAGGGTATGTACCAATAGCTATGTGTTTGATCTCTCTCTCTCTCGTGTTCTCTCTCGTGTTCCCTCTATGGCACGATCTTGATGTAACCCGTGCTTTGCTATTGTAGTTGGATCTTATGATGTTTCTCCCCCTCTACTCTCTTGTGATGAATTGAGTTTCCCCTTTGAAGTTATCTTATCGGATTGAGTTTTTTATGAGAACACTTGATGTATGTCTTGCCGTGATTATCTGTGGTGACAATGGGATATCATGTGCCACTTGATGTATGTTTTGGTGATCAACTTGCGGGTTTCATGACATTGGGAACCTATGCATAGGGGTTGGCACACGTTCTTGACTCTCCGGTAGAAACTTTGGGGCACTCTTTGAAGTACTTTTATGTTGGTTGGATGAATCTGAGATTGTGTGATGCATATCGTATAATCATGCCCACGGATACTTGAGGTGACAATGGAGTATCTAGGTGACATTAGGGTTTTGGTTGATTTGTGTCTTAAGGTGTTATTCTAGTATGAACTCTTTTATAGATTGATCCGAAAGAATAACTTTGAGGTGGTTTCATACCCTACCATAATCTCTACGTTTGTTCTCCACTATTAGTGGCTTTGGAGTGACTCTTTGTTGCATGTTGAGGGCTTGTTATATGATCTATCTATGTTATTATTGTTGAGAGAACTTGCACTAGTGAAATTATGAACCCTAGGCCTTGTTTCCTATCATTGCAATACCATTTACGCTCACATTTTAATCATTAGTTACCTTGCTATTTTTATTATTTCAGATTACAAAAACCTATATCTACCATCCATATTGCACTTGTATCACCATCTCTTCGCCGAACTAGTGCACCTATACAATTTACCATTGTATTGGGTGTGTTGGGGACACAAGAGACTCTTTATTATTTGGTTGCAGGGTTGCTTGAGAGAGACCATCTTCATCCTACGCATCCTACGGATTGATAAACCTTAGGTCATCCACTTGAAGGAAATTTGCTACTGTCCTACAAACCTGTGCACTTGCAGGCCCAACAACGTCTACAAGAAGAAGGTTGTGTAGTAGACATCAAGCTCTTTTCTGGCGCCGTTGCCGGGGAGGTGAGTGCTTGAAGGTATATCTTTAGATCTTGCAATCGAATCTTTTTGTTTCTTGTTTTAGCACTAGTTAGTCTATAAAAGAAAATTACAAAAAAATGGAATTGAGAGTGCCTCATATGCTTCATCTTTTTAATGTCTTTCGTGAAAATGATGGGAAGGAAAATTGTGCTCAAGTACTAGAAGAAGAATTACATAGAATTCTTGGCACAAAATATGTGAATGATGAGCATGATTGCAATGTTGTTAGTATGAATTCCTTGAATATCCATGATGCTAATGATATGCAAAGCCACAAGCTTGGGGAAGCTATGTTTGATGAAGATGATATTTTTTGTCCCCCAAGCTTTGATGAGCAAATTTACTATGATGAAAGCATGCCTCCTATCTATGATGATTATTGTGATGACACATATGCTTTAAAGAATAATGATAACCATGAAACTTGTCATCTTGACCTTAATTCTCAATCATATGATAGTTATTTTGTTGAGTTTGCTCCCACTACTATTGATGAGTAGAACTTTGCTTATGTGGAGAGTAGTAAATTTCCTATGCTTGTAGGTCATCAAAAGAATGCTTTAGGTGCTAGTTATATTGTTGAATTCATTCATGATGCTACTGAAAATTATTATGAGGGAGGAACATATGCTTGTAGGAGTTGCAATAATGTCAAGTTTCTTCTCTATGTGCTTAAAATCTTGAAGTTATGCTTGTTTTACCTTCCTATGCAAGTTGATTATTGTTCCCATAAGTTGTTTGCTGACAAAATCCCTATGCATAGGAAGTGGGTTAGACTTAAATGTGCTAGTCATATGCTTCATGATGCTCCCGTTATGTTTCAATTCTTATCTTTTATGTGAGCATCATTGTCATCATCATGCCTAGCTAGAAAGGCATTAAAGAAAAGCGCTTGTTGGGAGACAACCCAATATTTATCCTTACTGTTTTTGTGTGTCCACATGATTATGCTACTGTAGTAATCATGTTTTATAGCTTTTGTTTCAATAAAGTTCCAAGTAATACCTTTAGGATAGCTTACGGTGATAGTTGTGTTGATCCCGCTGAAAATCAGAAACTTTTGCACCCAGTAGATTAGTTTTGTTAATTCACATAAACGTGCTTCTGATCTGATTATTTATGGTCTGGATTGGTACACGAATTGCTTAGGACTTCCTAATTTGGTAGGATTTTTGGAGTTCCAGAAGTATACGTTTGATACAGATTACTACAGACTGTTCTGTTTTTGACAGATTCTGTTTTCTATGTGTTTGTTGCTTATTTTGATGAATCTATGGCTAGTAAAATAGTTTATAAACCATAGAGAAGTTGGAATACAGTAGGTTTGACACCAATATAAATAAATAATGAGTTCATTACAATACCTTTAAGTAGTCTCTTGTTTTCTTTCTCTAACGGAGCTCACGAGTTTTCTGTTAAGTTTTGTGTTGTGAAGTTTTCAAGTTTTGGGTAAAGATTCGATGGACTATGGAATAAGGAGTGGCAAGAGCCTAAGCTTGGGTATGCCCAAGGCACCCCAAGGTAATATTCAAGGATAACCAAGAGCCTAAGCTTGGGGATGCCCCGGAAGGCATCCCCTCTTTCGTCTTCGTTCATCGGTAACTTTACTTGGAGCTATTTTTATTCACCACATGATATGTGTTTTGCTTGGAGCGTCATTTTCTTTTGTTAGTATTTGCTTGCTGTTTGAATAAAGTATCAACATCTGAAATTATTAAATGGAGAGTCTTCACATAGTTGCATAATTATTCGACTACTCATTGATCTTCACTTATATCATTCGGAGTAGTTTTTGTTATTGCTCTAGTACTTCACTTATATCTTTTAGAGCACGGTGGTGGATTTGTTTTAAAGAAACTATTGATCTCTCATGCTTCACTTAGATTATTTTGAGAGTCGTTAATAGCAAGGTAATTTGCTTAATATTAATATACTTGGTATTCAAGATATGTGAAACTTTCTTTTGAGTGCGTTGAATACTAAGAAAAGTTTGATGCTTGATAATTGTTTTGAGATATGAAGATGGTGATATTAGAGTCATGCTAGTTGAGTAGTTGTGAATTTGGGAAATAATTTTGTTAAAGTTTGTGATTCCCGTAGCATGCACATATGGTGAACCGTTATGCGATGAAGTCAGAGCATGATTTATTTATTGATTGTCTTCCTTATGAGTGGCGGTCGGGGACGAGCGATGGTCTTTTCCTACCAATCTATCCCCCTAGGAGCATGCGCGTAATACTTTGCTTTGATAACTTCTAGATTTTTGCAATAAGTATATGAGTTCTTTATGACTAATGTTGAGTCCATGGATTATACGCACTCTCACCCTTCCACCATTGCGAGCCTCTCTAATACCGCGCACCTTTCGCCGGTATCATACACCCACCATATACCTTCCTCAAAACAGACACATACCTACCTATCATGGCATTTCCATAGCCATTCCGAGATATATTGCCATGCAACTTACCACTGTTCCGTTCATTATGACACGCTCCATCATTGCCATATTGCTAGCATGATCATGTAGTTGACATTGTATTTGTGGTAAAGCCACCATTCATAATTCTTTCATACATGTAAGTCATGAATCATTGCATATCCCGGTACACCGCCGGAGGCATACATATAGAGTCATAATTTGTTCTAAGTATCGAGTTGTAATTATTGAGTTGTAAGTAAATAAAAGCGTGATGATCATCATTATTAGAGCATTGTCCCAAGTGAGGAAAGGATGATGGAGACCATGATTCCCCCACAAGTCGGGATGAGACTCCGACAAAAAAAAAGTGGCCATAAAAAAAGAGAAAATGCCCAAATAAAAAAATAAATGAGAGAAAAAGAGAGAAGGGACAATGTTACTATCCTTTTACCACACTTGTGCTTCAAAGTAGCACCAAGATCTTCATGATAGAGAGTCTCTCATTTTGTCACTTTCATATACTAGTGGGAATTTTTCATTATAGAACTTGGCTTGTATATTCCACTGATGGGCTTCCTCAAATGCCCTAGGTCTTCGTGAGCAAGCGAGTTGGATGCACACCCACTTAGTTTCTTTTGTTGAGCTTTCATATACTTATAGCTCTAGTGCATCCGTTGCATGGCAATCCCTACTCACTCACATTGATATCTATTGATGGGCATCTCCATAGCCCATTGATATGCCTAGTTGATGTGAGACTATCTTCCCTCTTTTTTGTCTTCTCCACAACCACCATTCTATTCCACATATAGTGCTATATCCATGGCTCACGCTCATGTATTGCGTGAAGATTGAAAAAGTTTTGAGAATGTCATAAGTATGAAACAATTGCTTGGATTGTCATCGGGGTTGTGCATAATTTAAATATTTTGTGTGGGGAAGATGGAGCATAGCCAGACTATATGATTTTGTAGGGATAACTTTCTTTGGCCATGTTATTTTGAGAAGACATAATTGCTTAGTTAGTATGCTTGAAGTATTATTATTCTTATGTCAATATGAACTTTTGTCTTGAATCTTTCGGATCTGAATATTCATATCACAAGTAAGAAGAATTACATTGAAATTATGCCAAGTAGCACTCCGCATCAAAAATTCCGTTTTTATCATTTACCTACTCGAGGACGAGCAGGAATTAAGCTTGGGGATGCTTGATACGTCTCCAACGTATCTATAATTTTTGATTGCTCCATGCTATATTATCTACTGTTTTGGGCAATATTGGGCTTTATTATCCACTTTTATATTATTTTTGGGACTAACCTATTAACCGGAGGCCCAGCCCAGATTTGTTCTTTTATGCCTATTTCAGTGTTTCGAGGAAAAGGAATATCAGACGGAGTCAAAACGGAACGAAATCAACTGTAGAAGTTTTTTCTGGAAGGAAACCCACCTAATGGACTTGGATCCCATGTCAGAAGATACGGGAGGTGCTCACGAGGGTGGGGGGCGCGCCCACCCCCCTAGGGCGCGCCCCCTGCCTCGTGGGGCCCCCATAGCTCCACCGACGTACTCCCTGCACCCATATATACCTACGTATCGTAAAACTTCCAGAACAGAAGATAGATCGGGAGTTCCGCTGCTGCAAGCCTCTGTAGCCACCAAAAACATCTCGGGAGCCCTTCCCGGCACCTTGCCGGAGGGGGGATCCCATCACCGGTGGTTATCTTCATCATCCCGGTGCTATCCATGACAAGGAGGGAGTAGTTCACCCTCGAGGCTGAAGGGTATGTACTCGTAGCTATGTGTTTGATCTCTCTCTCTCTCTCTCGTGTTCTCTCTCGTGTTCCCTCTATGGCACGATCTTGATGTATCCCGAGCTTTGCTATTGTAGTTGGATCTTATGATGTTTCTCCCCTTCTACTCTCTTATGATGAATTGAGTTTCCCCTTTGAAGTTATCTTATCGGATTGAGTCTTTTATGAGAACACTTGATGTATGTCTTGTCGTGATTATCTATGGTGACGATGGGATATCATGTGCCACTTGATGTATGTTTTGGTGATCAACTTGCGGATTTCGTGACATTGGGAACCTATGCATAGGGGTTGGCACACGTTCTTGACTCTCCGGTAGAAACTTTGGGGCACTCTTTGAAGTACTTTTATGTTGGTTGGATGAATCTGAGATTGTGTGATGCATATCGTATAATCATGCCCACGGATACTTGAGGTGACAATGGAGTATCTAGGTGACATTAGGGTTTTGGTTGATTTGTGTCTTAAGGTGTTATTCTAGTATGAACTCTTTTATAGATCGATCCGAAAGAATAACTTTGAGGTGGTTTCGTACCTTACCATAATCTCTACATTTGTTCTCTGCTATTAGTGGCTTTGGAGTGACTCTTTGTTGCATGTTGAGGGCTTGTTATATGATCTATCTATGTTATTATTGTTGAGAGAACTTGCACTAGTGAAAGTATGAACCCTAGGCCTTGTTTCCTATCATTGCAATACCATTTACGCTCACTTTTATCATCAGTTAATTTGCTGTTTTTATTATTTCAGATTACAAAAACCTATATCTACCATCCATATTGCACTTGTATCACCATCTCTTCGCCGAACTAGTGCACCTATACAATTTACCATTGTATTGGGTGTGTTGGGGACACAAGAGACTCTTTGTTATTTGGTTGCAGGGTTGCTTGAGAGAGACCATCTTCATCCTACGCCTCCTACGGATTGATAAACCTTAGGTCATCCACTTGAGAGAAATTTTCTACTGTCCTACAAACCTGTGCACTTGCAGGCCCAACAACGTCTACAAGAAGAAGGTTGTGTAGTAGACATCACCTCCCGAGCTTTGGTTCCAATGTGGTTGAGGGCATCAGAACTCTCAGGCTAAAGGGTGGCAGCCCTGCTGGTGTTGGGGAAGTTGCCCCGGTAAGGTTCTTGCCGGGGCTATGGAGGCCGCCCCAGCAAGGGCATTGCCGGGGGAGTCCACCTCACCCTTCTGCTCTTTGTGTTTCCGTCTTGGTGTTGCTCTGGTTGTCTTGTGTCTTTGCTTCCTCTGCCCCGCCAAGCGTGGCCAGGGGCGTGGGGCTACGACTGCCCATGCACAAGTAAAGGGGTACAAAAAGGGACCCCTACTTTTGTACCCCGACAGGAGCCCCTGGGCATGTGCCACATATAAGAGTTGGGCGTTATTGGGCCAGGCCCCGACCGGTGCGCGGGTGCGCGCACGGCGGAGTTTTTATCGCAGTAACTCCCTCGCTCATTGCGCTTCCCCATGACCCTCGTTGAATGCACGACGCGGGGGTCGCGCGTGACGTGGGGGTCATGCATGGGGCGGTTGCTGCCCTCATGCGTCACATCGTAGTAAATGGTAAAGAGGCGGCCCACGCCTTCCCCATAAAAAGGAAAAACTGCAGGTGCGCTGCTCATTTACCCTCTGCGCCTCTTCCAACCTTGGACCGCCATTCCCCTCTTCTTCCTCAGGCGAAAGATTCAAAGTTCTTGCCTCTGCTTGCTGTCGCTGCACCCCAATTGCTCTTGATCCTTCGCCCTCTCCTAGCTGCCATGGCGCCCAAAACCAGTAGGGGCAAGGGAGCGCCCAAGGATGCCGGGGAGAAGGACGCGCCGGAGAGTGAGTCGGCGGTGCGGCGGACGCAGCTCGCCTACTTCCCGTCGACGGTCGATGTGGTCCACCTCAAGAACTTCTTCTTGCCCCTGTGGGAGTGGAAGACACCCTGCCATGCGCGTCGTCCCCGCCGATTTTGCCAAGGACGGCCCCAATCGGTACCCATTCTTCCTCGATTTCTTCTCTTGCGGGATCTGCCCCCCTTTTCTGACTTCTTCAACGACATCATGCACACCTACGGCTTCCATCTTTTGGATCTCACGCCAAATGTCGTGGCATGCATGGCTCTCTTTGCCCACCTCCGCGAGGGCTTTGCCGGGGTGCTCCCTAGCACGACGCTCTTCCGCCACTACTTCTACCCTCGCCTCCAACCAGGGGGTGCCATCTCTGGGAGCATCACCTGGATCCCGAGGACCCAGGAGAAAGGCACGTACCCGGAGGATGCCCAGAAGGAGAGGTGGGAGGAGTGGCGGGGCTGGTGGTGCTGGATCGAGGAGAAGGACCCGCAGGAGTTCTGCCAGGTTCGTCAGAGCCCGTCGACCCGGTGCCAGGACTGGAGTGACCTCGACGCCAACGACAAGAAGCTCACGATCGCCACCACCAGGATCCATCGCCTCACCATGGTCGTGCTCACCCTCGAGATGATCGGGGCCGACTTCCTTCGTCGCTGAATCGCCCCGCTACACAACAAGGGGAGGCCGGCTTGGGATTTCAGGAACGCGGCCGACATCATGAGGCTCCGACCTGGCCTGAAGCACAACTTCACGATGATGGGGCACGCCCATTTCTGTCAAAGGCTATTTCAGCTCGACATGGACAGCGATGGCAGGGCTGAGAGGACCGGCATGGCCGCGAAGGTCGGCAAGGCCGTCAAGGGGCCCTTGTTTGGGTTGCCGGCGGGAGTGGTCCCGCTGAGCAACAACTCTCATCAGTCCGCCATCATCGCCATGATGCCAGACTTCAACGCTCATGGCCTTGACCCGGCCTAGGCCGAGCCGCCAGCGGAGAAGGTGCAGGAGTTGTTTGACACCTTGTCGGAGAGCTATGTCCGTGACGAGCCGCTGCTCATCCAGGGCACCACCAAGGCGGAACTGGACTACATCACCGCCAGGGCGGCGGAAGCGGCGCTTGCCAGGGAGGCGGGCAGCATTGGCACCATGGAGGACAAGGCCGACGCGGACGTGGAGGAGATGGAGCTTGCCCAATAGGCGGAGTCTGCCGGGGAGGCCAGTGGCGCCAACATCGTGGCCCCCCTTGTTGAAGACAGGGGCGACGAGTCATCTGAAGAGGAGGTCGAGGTGAACGCCCCCCTGATCGCGGGGAGGCAGCGCGTCCTGCGGCGGGCCAGCTCTGGTGAGCTGGTTTGGCCCGGCAGGCCCTTGCAGCGGCAGCCGCCCCAGGAGCAGCTCGTGCGTGAGACGAGGGCGATGAAGGTCGCGGTAGCGACGAAGGCGGCGAAGGCCGCAGTGGCAGAGAGGAAGACAACTGCTTCCTCCTCGTCCAAACGGTACTGGACCCCATCTCCTTCCCCTTCAGACAGCACCTTGGAGGCTGATTTTGACCTCAGATCTTTCAACCCAGCGAGGAAGAGGAAGCTAGTGGACGAAGAGGTGGAGTAAGAGTAAGTATTTCGCCCCCCACATCATCTCCTGACTTTACTCCAGTGTTATCTTTCTTTGATCTAATGTTATCTTCACGGGGACGTGGAGACGCTGGCCCAGAGGGTGGCGAAGAGGGCCAAGGCATCGACGGGCGACAAGCCCCCGGCGGGTACTTCGCATACGCCATTGCTGGTGGATAGCAGCCCGGATAGCAGCCCCCGGCGTAGCCCCCGCTTCATCCCCCAGCGTAAGCTCATCGCTCACCCCTCCACTGATGGACATTGGGGTGTGAATCCTCGATGCTGATCTTGCCGGGTTTGCAGGAGAAGAACGGCGGCACGAGGAGCCGCTGAGGGCCACCCCAACACGCCGCCCCTCTCGACTAAGTTGCCCCGAGGGGCGTCCCCGGCAAGGGAATCTACCATCGAGCCCACGCATATGGAGGAGGGGGAGGCGAACTTGGGTGCCGAGGGTTCTGCCCTGGCAATGAATGCTGGCGGGGAGGGCACCACTTCTCCCCAGCCCGGTGTGAGTAAGTCGTTTGTTTCCCATCCCCGTTCTTTCTTTTTTTTCTTATTTAACCTTGGCCTTGGTTCCATTTCATTCCCCCTCTTGGTATCCAGACCCTTCCTCGGCGCACCGGGAGGACATTGACACCGTCATCGAGGAGGTCGCCAGGGACGCCAAGGCCGAGGCCGACAAGATCGCCGCCAAGGAGGCCGCCAAGACTGCGGCCGAAGAGGCCTCCAAGGGGCCTGCCGGGGAGGCCGGCAAGGCCGCTGCCAAGGAGGCCGGCAAGGCCGCTGACAGGGAGGCCGGCAAGGGGCCTGCCGGGGAGGGGGCGGTTGACGACCAACCTTCCTCCTCTTCTACCTCTGGCTCGGGCAAGTACCTAAAGGTGGCCAACGACCTATTCGTCCACCTCCCGGGAACGGCGAGCACCAGGGCGCCAACAGAGGGGGAGGTGTTCGACGACGAGGCGCTTGTCGCCGCCGGGCTCGAGGTTGTTGACAAACCGAGCGCCGGTGGCGACGGTTCCCAAGAGGAGCAGCTGCTTCGGGCCCGAGCGCCAACTTCCAGAAGCTCCAGGCGCTTCACTGTGCCCGCCTGGACATGGCAAAATCCAGGATGGCGGCGGTGGATAAGGCGCAGGTGGATCTCGAGGGGTGCGTCGCCGAGACGCAGACCTGGTTCCGCTAGGCCCACGAGGAACTGAAGGTTGCCCAGGATCTGCTGGCTGAGCGCAAAGAGGAGCTCATCTTGCAGCAGGCCGATGTCGAGAAGGCCCAGGAGGCGGCGAAGGAACAGGCCGCCAAGGACGAGGCCGCTCAGCACCGGCACCAGGCCGAGCTGAACTCCCAGGAGGAGGACCTTGCCACTTGTGAGGAGGCGCTCGCCACCACCCTCCGCGGCTGATACGTCTCCATCGTATCTACTTTTCAAAATACTTGTTCCCTTGTTTTGGACTCTAACCTGCATGATTTGAATGGAACTAACCCAGACTGACGCTATTTTCAGTAGAATTGCCATGGTGTTATTTTTGTGCAGAAATAAAAGTTCTCGGAATGACCTAAAACTTCACGGAGAATATTTTTGGAATATATAAAAAATACTAGCAAAAGAGTCAAGGCCAAGGGGCCCACACACTACAAAAAAAACTACACTTCCGTGATGATACGTGTTTGTCACAGTAGGTCACATTTTCTGTCATGCATGTACATCCATGACAAATTTATGACAGAATCAAGATAGTCATACCTGTGCTGTCGTAGAAGTGTTCCATGACATAACCAAAATTATCATCACGAAAGTGTCCACTTCCATGACGATAAATCGCGCGTCCCAGAAGTGCTTTGTCAAGGGTGACCAACACATGGCATCCACCGTAACGGAACGCCGTTAAGATATCGGGTCCGGTTTTGGATCCGATAACCCGTTAACAACCCCGACCAATGGGGATTTTCCAAGTGCAAAATCATCATTGGCTGGAGGGAACACGTGTCGGCTCGCCGTTGGGACAGATGTCATCCACTCATTGGACCCAAAGCGCCTATGATACGTCGACACGTGGCACGGCCGAACAAAGGCCCATTCCTGTGAAAAGGCCGGCCCGTTTGACTTGGTCAAAAGGTGGTGGGCCGGCCCACGGCAAGCCTGTTAACGGCATGTTCGCATATAACCCATTTACAGCCCGCTAACCCAGGGCTCGTTTACGGCCTATCCGAATTAGGCCTAGTAGCATCATCTGGGCCGTCCAATATAATTCCATCCCATTTTAACTTCCGGCCCATGTATGGCCCATGACGTCTTTCGGCCCATATGAGGCCCTTAGCAACCCTCGGCTCAATAACGGCCCGTGGTAAAACTGGCCCGTAATGAACAGTGTACCACTTTATACCCATTAATAGCCCATTATTCTGTTGGGCCGATTCCAGCCCATGTTATCTTTCGGCCTTCTCAGGGCCCATTTATTCTTGGGCTCATTTCCAGCATTCGTTTACTTTCTGCCCGTTATTGTCATTTTCTGCTTGTGGGCCAAATTCAGCCCATGGTTACAGTCAGCCCGTTTGTGGCCCGTTAATACGTTGGGCCATTTTCATAGCGTCATCAAATACGGCCGATTAACGACGGCCCATTATGGTCGGCCCATGAACGGACGATTTCAACTCTAGCCCATTTACGGCCATTATGTGGTCTGTTATTGGCCCATGTTTGGCCAACTGATCATACGGCCCGTAGAAGGCCCATTGTGTCTACGGCACGTATAAGGCCCATTGTTTCTACGGCCCGTATAAGGCCCATTGTTTCTACGCCCCGTAGAAGGCCCATTGTATCTACGGCCCTTAGAAGGCCCATTGTTTCTACGGCCCGTAAGAGGCCCATGTTAACTATAGTAAATATGTAGCCCATGGTTAATGTGGCCTAGTTTTAAAAAATAGGATATTGCGGCCACTAGCAAACTGCGGAAAAGGAACTGCACTGACTACATGAAAACAAATAAACAAGAGAATAAGGAAATAAATAGGCAAGCAACTTACGCTAGGCTATCACGGCCATTACACATATTACATCCACTGGGCATCAAAGTTCGCCACCAGTGCAAATATAGGGAACAAAGCAGCATATAAATGCCGCCACAAAACAAGTCCAGAACTGAAACCACTTCAGAAGAGCTCAAGAAACAATATCCTGGGTACCCATAATGCTGGCAAGATGCTTAGCAAGCTTATTAACTTTCTCTTGTTTGGCGCTTAAATCCTCCAGCACTTGTTGTTGCACCAGAAAGTATGCATCTGAATTCTACAGGGACTTCCTCAGTCCTTCGGCTTCCTGTCGCATAACATCTGATCGATGTATTTCAACTTGAAGTTGAGACTCAAGAAGCCGAACTGATTCAGGCAGCAAGTTCGAAGAGCTGGTGCCAGCAGTAGTAGCCAGTAACTCGAACACTACATCAAGACAGGACTTTGGGGTTGTCTCAGTGTCTTCAGTATAGTTTTTATCAGCTTTCTTGGAGACCAACAGGGATGTCTCACTATCTTGAACCTTATCTGCATTACTTCCTGTACCATTGCATAACGGGGTACTCTTCTCCAATATTTTATCCGCATTCTAAAAGAGAAACAAACAAACACATCACAAGTTTACAATGTAGTATATGAAACTCATTTTGGTAAACCAGTTCAGTAGTAAGGTGGATAGGATAACAGCATGAAACAAACATATATCTATGTAGTATGGTCACTATATGGTCTATATCATTCTAGTTTATGTTGCCAAATCAAGATAGATACAATTCGAATCATATCTATTTAAGACAAAGCAGCTTACACAGAATATAAGTGTGGGAAACTACACAACAATAACAACACTTGTAAGGTGCATGTCATGAGAATATAACTATTTATTCAATTGAAGCTGAAATCAACATAGAGCAAGTTACAATAGCAAACACGTCAAAGAAACAGGTTTAAAACATACCTAATGCGCCATTGGAGTTTCAATTGCATCCTTCAAATTTTAAATTAGTTGGTATGAGTAAATACAATGATGCAAGAGCAAAGTAGTATGAACCATAGCTACAGAACCTGACCTGAGAACAATTCTTCTTCTGCTTTAAGCGTTAACTTGGGGTTCGGAGTGGTGGTCCTTGTGCTTTGGGCACTGCAGTTGCCTTACTAACTGCTCGTGTTTGGGTGCTTTGTGGTGGAGATGGTGCTGTGTCAACGGGAACTGGGTTACTATCTGTGGGAGTTGGGGTTAGAAGGGGTGTAGCTGGTTCTTTGTCCAACTGGGTAGGGGTACAATCTGTGTGAGTCTAGGTTATGTGTGGTGGGCTGGTTCTTGGGCAAGTACAACCGTGGTTCCATCTCCATCGACAGGTAGCACGATCTTTCCCGAAGACCGTGTTTTTACTCCCACAGATAGTGCCATCACCCCCTCAAATTGAAATGGCCGATAAACAAGAAAAGTAATTGAATGTACAGACATTGTAAGATAGACAGGTGCAATGGTTAGTAGGGAAGAAAACAGGGCATGAAATAATTCACATTTATGTTGTCTAACCAAACAGAATAGCAGGACATAATTTCACATATATGATGGCTAACTAAACAGGATAGCATGACAAAATTTCACATGTATGATGGCTAACTGAACATGATAGAATGACATACTTCAAAATATGATGACTATGTAAACAGGATGACATGATATAACTATACGATGTGTCTATTAAAGTGGTTGGCATGCCATAAATCACAAACATGCCGTCGACGGAAACATGATGGCATGATATAATTCACGGACAGAATGACATAATTCAAAATATGATGACTATGTGAACATGATGAGATGATATAACTATATTATGTCTTTAGAAAATGGGTTGGCATGCCATAATTCAGATACATGCTGTCTATGTAAACATCATGGCATGATATAATTCAAATATATGATTTATATACTAAGGAAGTGAGCAGAGGGCAATCGCATATATGATGTGTCAACTAAGGAGATGGCATTCAATATCGTGTATATGATGTAAAGACTAAGCATTGCAATACAACATATGCATCATATGAGTAATATAACCCTGCCAAGTTTGAGCATACACCTCAGGGGGATAATAGGAATGTTCATCTGCCTCTGAATCCTCCTCTGAAGAGCTATCTGTAACCAGCAAGATATCTGCTTCACGAGGTAGCATTGTATGCTCTGAAGACCTTGTTTTCACTCCAGATTTCTCCATCACCAATTCAAATGGCTGATGCACAGGAAGAGCAGTTGAATATACAAACATTGTCGACAAAAGCAATGAGAAATACAAAAAAAGGACGGCATGATATAATTCACATATATGACGCTTGGCTAAACATCATGTCATTGCATAATTCACATATATAATGCCTTGCAACAAGATATCATTGCATAATTCACATATATAATGTCTTGCAACAAGATGGCATTGCATAATTCACATATATGGTAATTAGACACTAAACAAGTGGCATTCACACAAAGCATGTCTAAACTAAGAAAATGCCATAGCAATGCAAGATACCATATGCACGATATGAGCATCATAACCCTGCCAAGTTAGAGCATGCACCTTGGGGGGGAAATAGGACTGGTCATCTGTCTCTGAATCCTCTTATGAGGAGCTATCTGTAACCAGCAAGACATGCGCTTCGTCAGATAGCATTGTCTGCTCTGAAGACCTTGTTTCCACTCCAGATTTTTACATGACCGTGCCGAATGGCTGATGCACAAGAAGAGTAATTGAATGTATTAAAATTGTTGACAAATTTAACACGTAATAAAAAATGATGTCATGATATAATTCACATATAAGATGACTGGCTAACCAGGATGGCATTGCAAAATTCTCATATATGATGCCTGGCTAAACAAGATGGCATTGCATGATTCAAATATACGATAAAGAAACTAAACAGATGGCATTGACACAAAGCATGTCTAAACTAAGCAGATGACACCTTTAATGTATACAGTAAGCAATGCAAGGCACCATATGCATGATATTACCAACATCAGCATGCCAAGTTAGAGCGAAGACCTCATGGGGTAAATAAGAGTGGTCTTCTGCTTCTGAATCCCGCTCAGAACAGTTATCTTCCTCTTGATTACGATCCGAAATGGGCGGAGGGGGGCTGCCTTTGCACCCACCGTGGAGCGATGTCTGCATGAAATTTTATTGCCATGCAAGGCTCGTCTCTTTTGATCTACATGTTCAGTTCCATTGTGTACAATAATTGACATGCATAGGAATAAAACATAGTGAGCTTATGTAAGGAGTGCATGCACAAATCTAGAGTGATGGGAGCAAACTATGGATAGACCTAAAACATATGATAGCAGGCAGATAATAGCTTTAGTTAAAAAATACAGATAATGGCTCCTTTAATGTTTGATTACACCCAACATGAAACTCATAGTAGACACCCGAGATTAACCAGATAGTAGACAGATAGTACTGATTGCTGCCCCAATATGTACCCCACAACCATTTAAAAACTCAAGTTTCAGCATAAGTTTGGACCTGAGTCAGAGTCTAATAGGTGAACACGACGATAAAGTAGCATGCCATCATATTAAGCGATGCATAACGTAAGCAGACACGGAAGAGTGCGACCTCTCTTGCGGACCCATGTAGTCTTCAAGGTCATCTGCTCAGTTGATGATGGTAATGCAGTTGTCGTGGCTGCCGGCGGCGGGGAAGAAGATCTGAAGCGGCGAAAGATAGTTTGGAGAGCGGATCCCTGCTGTGGTGAACCCTTACGTCGTTGGAGCAGCTGAGCTGGGGTGGAACACAGCACCGTAGGAGCAGGACAAACCACACAAGGTTTTGTTTGACACATATATGTAATAGAAGTAATTGTGTAAGGGCTTGTTTGAATTTGAGGATTCTAACAATGCAGGGATAGGAAATAGACAGGAATAGGATAGGAATGCACGTGCAAAACAGAGAATTTTAAAAAACACCCAGATTGGCAGAAATCCTGTGTTTGGTTCACAAGAATTGGAAGATCACAGGATGCAAGAAGCATGGTGAGATTAAGTCAAACCACAAGAAGTGTACAACCTCTTTGGCGAAGCCATCTCGATCTCAACGTGATTGGGTTGGCCAGTGAGGATGCTCTGGCTGACTTGGCTGTCGGAGGAGGGGAAGAAGATCTTAGGCGTCTAGAGATGGAGCCCGAGGTACTGCTCCGCTGTGATGGAGGGTTTCGTCGTTGGAGCAGCTCCGGTGAGTTGTACGACGCTGAGGCTGAAGCAGCAAAAGAGAGACAACGTTAACCTGAGTGGAATTCTAATAGCATCTCCAATAGATGACGTAAAATACATAACCACAAAGTGCTAGATGTATACATCAGCCGCTCATCTCTGAACTTAACTGTCGAAACTGAACTTAACTGTCGAAACTGAATTTTGCTGTCGAAACTGAATTTTACTGTCGAAACTGAACGCACTAGAGGTGAGGCTAGAAGTCAGTCGACTGACTTTTTCATCTCAGGTCAGTTGATTTTGCAGCCGTTGGATACAAAATCAAGGGCATGCAGTTCATCTTCAACCTCCACCCCTTGAGCCGCTAGCCACCACCGGCCAAACAACCACCCCCCGACGCCCACGACCAGCGGTGCGCCGCCCCACCCGCCCCGAAAACACTCCCCATCGCTGGTCCGCCGCCGCCCCAGCCATCCTTGTAG
>NC_041383.1:144978992-145017786 GCF_002162155.2 Triticum dicoccoides | reverse complement strand
CCACGCCACCGCCCCACCACTGCCGGCGACCACCACCCCCACTCTGAACCCTAAGATAGATAGTGGGGTACCTCTCCGTCAAGCCCCCTCCCTGCTGCAGCTGATTCTTCCTTAACTCCGGCGAGCCCCCCACCCCCTAAAAATTGACTGACCCAAAAGTTGATTCAGTTGACTGAAGTGTAGCTAAATCGGAGTAGCATCGCAAGCAAGAGCAGGAGCGAGAGCAGCAGCGCGAGCAAGAGAAGACCAGGCAAGGGACCGAGAGCAAGAGCAGAGCAGCAGCGCGAGCGAGAGCTAAAGCAGTAGCAGCTCCTACAGATGTGGACATCGCCACCGAGGGAGCGATGCTGTGGAGGAAGTGGCCGGCGACGCCACCATGGATGGAGCCGCGCCGTGTCAGCTCGGGACCGAGCGCTCGCAGCACCGTGAGATCGAATCAATAAGAAAATGTGGCGATTAGTGTACAACCTCTTTGGTGGCGCCGATTAGGCCGCAGCTTCATCGGAGGAAACGGTGATGATGATGCTCTTCCAATGGTGCAGGTGAAGACGGCAGTGTGGGAATGGAGGTGGCGCGTAAGACGAGGGGAACGTCGGGGCAGCTCCTTGGTGGTGGAGGACAGGGTGGCTGAACCGACGGGATGACCAGATCGACGACGGGTCCTCATCTGGTACGGTGGATGAGGGACATCGGGGTGTTGCTGTGGACGACGTCATCGGGGAAGAGGCTCCGGCTGGGTGGCGAACGAAGGAGGGCATGGGGATTCACGAGTTTTGCCGGCCTCAGTGTACGAATGGGTGGGCGGATGGGATGGGAGTGGGGAACCATGGCTTAGGGACGCGCTTGTCCGAAATGTGGGGTAAGTTAAGAAAGTACCCCCCACCGATTTGAGGCGGTTCTTTCGGTTCAGGGGTATCACATGCATTTCGCGTGTCGGGATTTCACAGGAGGTGGGAGTTTTTGCGCGCGTTGTAATTTTGGAATAGCAAGGCTTGGGTTGAGATGGAGGGAGTTGTCGGAGCACAACAAGACAAATATATATCTTAAATATTTCGGGCTAACAAGGCGCGGGTTGAAGAGGCGGGAGTTTCGCAGTGCGATAGACAGAGACGCTAGCTTGAAATTTCGGCATAACAAGGCGTGGCTTGAAATTTCGGGAGAACAAGTTTAACGTGTACCAAAAAAAGACAATTTAGACTAGTATGATAGACTACGTACAATGTGTTTAACACGCACAACACACACATAGACACCATTTAGACTAGTAAGGTACACGTGCATTGCACGCATGAGATTTGGCAACCAAATTATGAATAAATACCACACTATAGCATGTAAGCTTTGAGTCATATATGCATGATGTAGATGTTCGTTTAATTCTTATAGTTCATTTCATTCAAAATCATCAAGTTTTTATAAGAAAGCTAATCTATTTTAAGATTCATGGAATTGTGCGCTGTAAGGCATAAAGTAAAAACAAATCATGTAGAAAAACATTTGGGTAATTCTGATACGGAAGATTCTAGAACAAAGAAGAAGTGCTTGTGTTTTGAGGTTTGTGCATTATGATTAAGTTCAACCATAGAGTCTTTTAGATTATGCATGTGGCAAAATCTGGTGGAATCTAAATGATATCCAATGGCCAGTAGTGCTCAAATTTGCCAGCTCTGCACCATCGGATTGGCCTCATCCAACGACCATCTTTCAAAGTTAAAGTTATCCGCCACACCATATAAAAAATATAAAATATAATATATATAGGGGTATAGATATAGATATGTGATGCGAAAGCCACCCATCATCTCCAATTAGAATAGTGTGTCCATGCACGGATGCAATGTGGCCAAACGATGTCTGCCATCGATATCTCAAATTCAAACCAATCTGACCTTGTTCAATGTGTATACATTGCAACATGCTCGTTTCCAAACCACACCGCGCAGACCTCTGTTATATTCATGCATGCATGGGTTTCAAACATCATGATCTCCTATTCAAATATTTGAATTCAACTTTACATTGATTATGACCTCACCTAGTCTTTACACCCACACATTGGTCTTCTCTTTATAATTGTACCACTAACTTTCTTTCGTGCATGCATGCACACACACTACCAGTCGGCATTATCCATCGCACGCATGCAATGTTTTTCTTCAGGTCGGTCTCCCATGAAGGCACACACACACACACATCCCCGACTCCATCATATCGGGCATTCTATATCTCTCACGTACATGCACAACGATCGATGTTCCTCTATGTGTGTGTGTGTGTGTGTGTATATAGCTAGGTCTTTCATAGTTTTCCACATAAACCGATCAATCTATATATCTAGTGAGGTCTCACCCTCTTTCCCACGTCCGCATCGATCAATCTATACCTCTCTATATAGGATTACCTATATATCTAATACACCCACATTAATTATATATCCAACGCCCCCCTCTCATCATCCATGCCTTCCGCTTCATCTCTCAGATGCGCGCACAATGGAGAAGACAGGGGGCAGCAAGGGCCCTGCCCCCCCTAACATCACTATATATCGAGGCTAATATGAATGTGATCATTAGAAAATTGCTGGTAAAAATGGTTTAAGTTGATGAACTGACCCTCCTCGTAAAGGATTAGCAATGCTTGGCCCCCTAGCTCATGGGACATTTTTCATGGCTCTGCCACTGCGTGTAACAGCGCACGTTCTCGCCCCCTCTCTCTAAATATCGATCTCGCAGTTGTGCACTCCTTCATAGTCTCCCTCCACTCGGCCCCTCGCACCATCTTCTAGCCCCCCACCGGATATTTCTACATGTACAATCTAGCAGACTCCATGGTTGAACTTAAGCATAATGCACAAATCTCAAAACAACAGTGGTTCTCCTTTGTTCTAGAATCTTCCGTATCATAACTGACCAAACTTTTTTTCTAGTTGAATTGCCATTATTTGTTTTTTACTTTATGCTTTACAACACACAATTCCATGAATCATAAAATAGATTAAGGGCTTCTTTGATTCAAAGGATTCTCGAAGGAATTTTGGAGGATTCTAATCCTTAGGAATTTTTCCTATCTTGGTTGTTTGATTCATAGGATTGTAAACCATAGGAATTTTTCCATATGAGGGCTCCATTGATTCAAAGGAATTTCATCGGATTTTTGGAGGGTTTGAATCATTAGGAATTTTTCCTACATTTGTCATTTGATTCATGGGATTGAATCCTATAGGAAATTTTCCTATGGAATCATGTGTAATACATTTCATTGGAAATCTAGCATCCACTCCAACCTCTTTTTTCACTTCCTTTGTTTTTCCCGTGGCATCAAACACTGTGTGCTAATCCTATGGGATTCAAGTGGGCATGCCACTCCAATCCTTTATTTTTCCAATTCCCGCGTTTTGAGAATCCTACGAATCAAAGAGGGCCTGATTCATTTGCACTAGATTTCATAGGAAACATCCCATCCACTCAAACCTCTTTGAAAGAATTCTGCATTTTTTCTATGCACAATCAAACACTCATACCATCCTGTAGGATTCAAGACGACATTCCACTCTAATCCCATGTTCTTCCTATTCCCGCGTTTTGGAAATCCTACGAATAAAACAGGCCCTAGGTTTTTTATAAAAACTATTTGATTTAGAATGAGATGAACTATAAGAATTAAACGAAGCTCTACATCAGGCATATATGACTCAGAGCTTACATGCTACAGTGTGGTATTTATTCGTAATTTGGTTGAAAAATCTGACGCGTGCAATGCACATGTACCTTACTAGTACTTCGAGTATGTGCAAAACACAATGGCACGCTACACAGTGTCTCTCTTATAGTTCATGAAGCCACGTGGCACATGTGGAGGCGTTGTCGCGACATCCTTGTGTGGATTCATTACAGTGACGTGCTGCTGGTTCCAGAAGAATGTACTCGTCCTCCCTGATCCACACTGGCGGTACATGCACGAAGCGAAGATGTGCACGCACGCCATGCATGCACTCATTCCCACGCACGCACACGCGGGTACACAGGCGGATGCAATTTTGTACCAAGATCCACCCCATGTGATAATTTGATGCGTGTAAAGTCCTTCACTTCATTGATGGTCAATTAATATAGCGCATGCAAATTGAGTGGACGTGAGGGCGGAAGAAAGACATTACTACTCCACTGCACGCATGCGAGTAGTTAAATCATGGGTTGCTAGTAGTACTTCCATTGGTCTCCTTCATATTTTGTGCCAATTTTTGACAATAACATAATATTTACGCATCTGAGCAGTGTAGTCTACTTGAAATTTATTTTCCACTAAACTCATCGGGAGCCGTTTCGGGCCTCGAAACCAAAAACCATCAATTAATCTTTACCTTGTTCCCATCACATTCGAAAGTACTAGTGCTACAATTAAGTGCAAGCCTGCTCACACCTACCAATACGTACCTAACCTGAATGTGTTCCCACTATGCAGGTTTTAGTACTACTGCTAATACTTAGGTTATAAAAAGGAGAACTACCTAACCAAAAATTACTCTACCTTCCTCCTCATAAGTCCTCCTTCTTCGTCCGTCCTTGCAATGGCCGGTGTGCAGATCTCTAGGTTGAGAACTACTCGTAACAAGGGAGTGGCAACCAAGGCTGCAGAAAAAAAGAGAGGGCTCGCCGCCATGCAGATACCTCAAAAGATCTCTCACGGGCAGGCGATGGCTCCCAGGAGCGCCCTAGACGCGGAGGCGAACATCCCGAGCTTGCGGCGCTGGAGTCGTTATCCCTCGACGGCATGCCCGATCAGCTCAATAAGCACCTCAATAAGCAGAAGGAGTTCATCCATGGCTTGGTGGAGCTGCTGAAGGAGAGCCTCGACGACATGCCTGCTGAGCTCAATGAGCAGGGGGAGTTGACCACCGACTTGGTGATGCTGCTGAAGAAGAGCATTGCCTCGGAGAAGAAGGCGACTGGCGAAATCCTACAACTTCAGGAGGACAAGGTGAAGCTCTGCCACGAGCTCGACCTACTGAAGGAGGAGAACGCTGGCTGGAAGAAGCTGCATGAGAATAGTAGTTCCTCGATGAAGATGTTGCAGGCCCTCATCATGGAACAGAAGGAGGAGTTGGCGAAGCTCCGCATCGAGCACCCGGCTGCTGCCAAGGTACGTAATGCGGCCGTGGAATAGATGATGAAGGCTCGCGTCAAGAAATCCCGCGTCATGGACACAATGATGAAGATGCCGGAGGAAACGCGCAAGGAGATGGAGGTCGTGGAGGCGATGAAGAAGCTATTACGACTCCGTGGCCAGCAACCCTTCATGTAGTGAGAGCAGCGCCCCAGACTTGTGTGTGCGTCTTCCTTCTTTTTTTGGGGTCATAATCCTCCTTCTTCTTTTTCTACTGTGTTTCTTATTTTGCTTCACATGTTTCACCGCATGTGTCACCTTCTCTGCGAGGCATGAATAGAACAATGCTAAAAATGAGATGACTAGTAAATTAGATCATTCTTTATCGCCAATAGAACAATGCCTCTTGCTAGTAATATATAATAAGAGTAGAGAGTAGAGGATATGGCACTGGGCTGCCGTGTTTCGTGCTCCTCCGTCGTACTCAAGTGGAAAACTTGAGTATACCGCACGGTTCTTTGCTCCTCCTTAGGTCGTCGGCACATTTATACAAGCAGTCAAATCACAAGGCCCTGCCTTCCAGCAGTAATGAGCCGTCAAATCACAAAGGCCCTCGCCTCTCGTGAAAAGGACCAAGCTAGACTGCCCTGCCCTCTAGCCTTTTAAAAAATGTATACATTTGTATAGTAGTAGTATCGATGGACTGCGCCATGGAGCAAAACTAACAAGATGTAATTAAAGAAAAAAAGTGGTACATATAGAGAGCGCTCGTCGCCAAATTATGCATATACTATATGACACTACCCACTATGAAGGTACTAATAACATAGACTAGTAACTGGTCTATGTTACTCTCCACTATGACCAACCAAAGTCGAGGCGCGGATACCAACGAGGGCCTGGTTGTGTCTATACTTGGACAACTCACCCGACTGCATGTGCACCAGGCAAACGAAGCTCAAAAATGCAATTATATATCTAAAAAATGCCATCGTTAAGTTAGATGTTTGCTCAGAAATGCCATTAGACATTGTTATTTTCACGTCAAACCCGTTGACCATGTTACATAACAAAAATAAGCCGATTCTCACAATGATAAGTTAATGGTGTCCAGCACAACACACCCCTCAAATAAAACTAAGCACCCTGGAATTCTTTGACAAAACTAAGCACCCTGAAATTTTTTGACAACTAAACTGCTGGCTATATGATGTTGGCCATATATATTGTACATATATAATGTCAAAAAATGAGTGGTAGTACTATACCAACTAAAAGATGAAATGTATGAAATATAACGAGAAGAAACATAACATAGTTCTGCTGGGGGCTTGGCACAACACACCCCTCAAATAAAACTAAGCACACCTGAAATTAAATTAAGCAACTAATCCGGTAGACACTGCATTAGAACCACCATGAGCAACGACACTGCCACCTTACTCGGAGTCCTCGTCCACATCCTCGACTTCGTCCTTGTCCCTCTTCCTCTTGGGCGATACTTCTTTGCTTGAACCGCACACTTGGCTCTTGCTCTTCATCCAACCCTTGTAGATACTGAAACAAAGGTAGCCATCCATTGCAGCATAGTGGATGTGGTCTATATCTAGTACAGTCCACTGCCATGCACGATGAAACGTGTGCGGAGCTTTCTTCAGTTCACCATACATAGGATGAACCATGGCTCCTGCCAGGGTGAGCATTGAAGGCTGATCAAGGGAGGGCACCAATCCTTCCTTCTGGAGGTCGAAGGGGTTGCCTACAACGAGGCCTATCCGACCGAGGATTTCCTTGTCGTTCCTAAAGTCTACAATAACAATTTGACTCGGCCGCCCTCGAGGAAGTTCTTAAATTCCTCGCACTCAACGTTGGCATGATATATGTGGTAGACCAAGCATAAGTCATGCACGCAAATCTGGATCACGGCTGGCTTCTTCTTCTCTGCCTCCTTTAGTTTCTTCTCGCTTCCTAGGACTGTGGTGTACTCAACATCTAGCCCAACGACCCACTCATCATTTGAGTTTTCGAACATGAGTTTGAAGCGAGCAAGGCATTCTTTCACTGTTGCAGAAGAACGGGTGTAGATGACGTCAAACTCATCGTCGGTGATGGTTCTAACCTTGTACTCACCAACGATCATGGAGATTTGGGACACCATGGATTTGGGAGGAGGGTTAGGATTAGTGGAACTGCCATAATGTGAAAGGACGAGACGACTAGGAGAGGTTTATCGATTGTAAAAATGTCGAGTGGGGGGGGGGGCGCGTGCGAATGGCAGGGTAGTGGCTTGCCTAGTGGATAAATGGATTCATGCACAGTACTATGGGGGCCCAATTAGATGTCATGTCTACTCGATGCCCAATTAAATGGCTTTCGATGTCATGTCAAGCGTCGGAAAAATTACAGGTGATACGAATCTTTCCATTCTCCCATGATACGGGCTTCTGAGAGCCCTTGGATCTGAGATCGAACGGTTGCCTGGCGTGATTCTAGACCTATGGGTGAATATCCTATCCTGGAGGGTTATTCTGCAAATTTTTGATCTCAGATCCAAGGGCTGCCAACAGCCCGTATCATGGTCGCGCCTACCACGACCGTCGCATCGCTCGCGTGGTCGTGCCCTTGGAGATTTAACATGGTGCGTTAGGCTATCTGATGTTGGCATGTCATACATAGTCATCACTTAGTCACTCATACAATAAGGTTAGCTATAAGAGTATTTTTGTTTACTTCTCTCTATCTCTTTCTTCATAGTATTTATTGCATTTGCCAAGGAGTGACCTCTTCCAACGAAATGGTGCTTAGATGAGGTGCTATGGGCATTAAATGGCTTAGCAACTCAAGTCCCTAATGCATAGGTTCTTAGTTTTTTGTTGCTAAGTTTGCTTCATCTAGGTACACGCGCTTATCATCGTTTCTTCCTGGGGTCACCAAACTAGTCTCTCTCTTCTTAATTAACTTGCCACATCAAACTTTATGCCTATGTGGCAGGCTTAGCACCTGTAGGATCAAGTACAATAGTGGGTTATAAGCCCGCTTTACATGGCATTTTTGCATATGTGGGGGAAAGAGGCAAGGAAAAAGTGGAGGAGTGGGCTATCAAGCAAGAGCCAACCTCTACATGGTGGAGCATCGGGAGAGGCACCTATATGGAGGTGGTCAGGAATCCGGCTTGGCAGTTAAAATGATAATGGCAAGTCAAATCACCGGGCCCCACCTGTCCAGCAGTAACTCACTGTCAAATCACATAGCCGTACGTATGCAACAGCCTACTCCCTCATCTTCTCGCGTCTCTGTCAAACCGACTAGGCAGAACTGCCCCGCCTACCGCGCGAGAAAAGCCCCGCCCTCAACTTTTAAATAGTACAATAAACTAATTTTGTTTCCATGGATTGCGCCATGGAGCAAAGCCTCAAGAAAACGATGGTACACATGTACGGAGTATACAGCACGCCCATCGCGTTCGCATCGCACCCCAGACGGTCGGTCGGTCTGGCACGCCGCTCTCCGAATGGAACACGCGTCATATTGCATTTGCACACACATGTGGGACCGCAATTGAGAACCGACCATAGGCACACTTCCCGGCCCCGCAAGTCGGGTGAGTTAATAGAAGTACATACGTTGGTACCTGGACGATCCCTGCAAGACACGAAAGATCTGTTCGTCCATGCATGTGACCAGACTCCAGCAGACACGTCTGGATTGGCTATCGTCTACATATCGTGCAGGCTGTGCTGTACAGGGTTGTAGTTCAGGTGAGAAATCTAAAAAAAAGGTTTCTTGCATCTCGCAAAATTAGGTGTCATGTGCTTCGAATCACTGCGAGGGTTAAACAATGACAACTGAGTTGGTCTAGTCATTGGGGTCACATGCACGAAGACTACTCGGCTGCCATCTAGGTCAAGCCGGCTATGTTAATTAGGACATCTATCGACGGACCCCTTTTCTATGAGTTTATCTTTAATTTGAGCTTTGATCCTCGTCTAATTTGTCCGTTGGGATTCATCTTGTCTCCTTTGGGCAGGGAGGTTATGATTTCTTGTCATGTGGCATTTTGTCATGTTATATGTTATAATCCGGTGCTTCAGATCAAAATCATGACAACTGCGCCTCCGGGGCACGTGCATGAAGACTTCTCGACAGTCATTTCTAAGGTCAAGCCAGCTCCGGCCGGTGGACAAAAGAAAACTAGTACTCCACTATATAGGCAGGAGCCTCCGCGCTTGCTTGCTAGTGTTGCTCTCTTCACATTGTCTCGTCCTCTCCAGATCTAAACATGACAGCGGTGGCCACACTCTCTCTCTACTCACCGCTGGTCACAGATCTAGCCGGATCCTCTCCGTCGGGAAAGGTGAGAAGGTGCAACGTTCACGCGGTCGTCCTCGGTGACAGCTCTTACCCACTGCCGGTGCGTCCCGATCAGCGTGCCTTGTCATTCTCTCCCAAGCATCACTGGCAAGGGAGGGCCTCCCACCCTTTCTTCCTCGCTGCCGTAGTGTGGGCAGATCCGGCCTCCCGCCGCCCACCTAGCAACATCCCGGCGACCCTCAGGTATAACATCCTTCGAAACCGGCCTTGCTCTACTTCCCGAGCTCCTGACGTTGCTGCATTTGTATCTTTTACTATTTCTCAGGCCCCCTCGTTTAGATAGGATCGATCGGCTGTTCGAAAACCACCTATTTTTTTACTGTTAAGAGGTAAAACTAGTTCATGCACTCGAATCTAGTAGTACTTGGTTCAAACAAGGAAGAAAGTAGGTGGGGGTGGGGGAAGATTTGTTACCTGAATCTAGGACTTGGTCGAAAGAGGAAATAATGGGGGCGAAAAGTAGCAGAGACTGGCTATCCAAATGGTCTCTAGGTCTAATAGGGAAATAAAGGGAATGCAGTACAAACTCAATATAAACCCGATCTATTGGTTGAAAAAGGAAAGAAAGTGGGGACTGGCAGACAAGTCAACAGAGTAAGTCCAGCATTAGATTTGCTAGCCTCTCACAGTATAAGGTGGCTATATACCGAACAAAAATGGGACCAACCCAGATATCCTCTTCTGATGTTTGTTGCCCCGAGCCGCTCTTATGTAATGCCACTGGTAAAATGTAGCAGTCGCACTGTTAAAAGTAAGGACACGTTAAACCAATGTTGTTTTTCAATGTAATGCCTCCAATAATATGAATCAATGGCACTTTTTTTCATGTCCTGCTAAATTTCCCATTAAGATAAGTTGCTTCTTTTCGTTAGAGGTGCAACTGTCCTGGTCCACCTACTCTCCTGGAGCTTCATGACCAACCTCGATGTTGCTCAATTTTATTGCAACTAATGAAGAAGAAGCTCTGTGGGTTTCGTTTTCTGATGGAAATGGAACCGGGGCTGGAGCCCTTTTCATAAAAGAAGAAGAAGAAGAAGAAGAAGAAGCTGCTTGCTCATGGGACATTGCTTCATTTTAGGTGAATTGCACCAAAAGGTCCCATGAATTGAATCATCCATGTTGGTGGCTGGTGTCATCCCTTCTACGATGGCGTTGACTGCAGATATGGTTCCCATCACGAGGTATGTTCCTTTTTGGTCTGACCGTTTGCCAAAGATCCTGCATGTTGATCCTGCTCTTGTGATACTGTTTTGGCACCGCCATGATAAAGCAGTAGTGTTATTATTTTGCACCTTAATCTAGTGGCACTATTAATTTGAGGCAATGTTTTGGCACCGCTAGTGCCACTATTTTTTTATATATCGAAAGAGGGGGTTCCCTCCGATTTCATTAAAGAAACCAAACCATAGAGAACCATTATCCGACAAGATCTTAGTGTAAACGGGCACTTATGCAACTACTACTAGAACAGACTGAGTACTAGCAGGAGACAAGTTCACCACATAACCTAGGCAGGTAGGGGGATGCAGCACCAGCTCGACCAAGTTTGGATTACAACCCAAATGCTACCACAGAAACATCAGGGGGAAGATAGGGATAGAAAGAGCCAGCTTCAGCATCCCAGTCTAAGCACCCCTGGCCTTCATCCTTGCGACGCACGGTACACCTCGTTTGCCACCTGCTCAACCCTAGTGTTATTGATAAAATGAAGTAATAATACAGTTAAAATAGAGCGAGTGTCCTCTCTATCATTTCATTTCCAATGTAGATAAAGAAAGTGCTTCTCTTTGTTAATGTATGTTTCATCAACTAGTCCCATTGTTAATGTTTAAGCGTTTCTGCAAACTGAGGTGCTTAATTTTAGTTGATCTGCACAATGTCTCAAGGCCCCTCCTTGTACTACCGCTGTACACTGATGTTCATCACTGGCAAAAGGTGTATCGGGGAGACTTGGGTCGATTTCCAGTATGATGTAATATTTACTTCTGTTTATTAGTGTATGTTTCATCAACTAGTGCCACTATAATCTAATCACGCCTTTTCATTATCTGTGCAAACAGGGTTATTCAGCTGCATTTTGGTGGAACTGCACAAATGTATGGATGGAACCAGCATATATGCAGAGTGTGAGGTGCCAAGTAAAAATTACCGACACCAACCCTGCTCCATCTAAGCATTGGCATCCACCACCATCAGTGGGATGTGGGGCGCTCACTGTGGACAGATCTTTCTCGGCAGCAAATCCTCTAACCAAATACTAGTAGCTTAGACTTTAAAATATACTAATAGCTGATATTGGCAGTTTTCTAGGGGTGTACTCTTTTGTGAAAGAAGCACCAATCTATTTTTCTTTATTTCTACACAGTGTCACAACTTTGACCCAAAGGTCCAGAGCTATTTTAGGGTGATTGGCGTAGTACTCGGAGACTGATTGTAAGCATGATTTTTATTTGTTGTCACACTGATTGTAAGCATGATCAGATGGAAGATTAGGTTAGTGCGAAGCTTACCTTAAACCCTACCGACGCCGTTGAAATGAGGCAAGCGTCGAGGGAACCATGGAGAACGGCGGGGAAGCGACGTCGCGCCATCTGGCCTCCCCTTGCGGTGGGAGAACGAACGCTCCTGTGGCTCTGGCTGGCTCTGCACCCTCACGAACGACACACCGTACTCGATCAAATCGTTATCCTCTGGGTGCTCGACCTTCGACCTGTACGCCCACCACCTCCGCCTGACTTTCGCCTCGAGCGAATCTGTCTGCTCCATCGCCCAGAGGAGATACTCGATGAACTTGAAGGACTGCGGCGTGACTGCCGCCGAGGAGTACATCGCCGCCCTCATCACCATCGTCTCGCTCTTTAGCATACATTGCCACATGGCCCTCACCGTCCTCGAAATCTCCCACTCATTGTCAAACCAAGTAAGGATCTCCTTTAACCTGTCTAACTTTTCCTGGTCACCGCCGGCGATCTGCCTGATTCGCTGCTGCATCCCCTCCATAGATGTCCTTCTGAGTGGTCCTGTGCTAGCTTTGGAAGATGGGAGGAGAGACAGTGGCCTTGCAATAGAGAAGAGGGGGAGGCGAGACGATGGTTTTGAATCGGAGATGATGGAGAGGTGTAACACCCCAAAAATTTAACCAAGTTTTAAATATTAAAATTTTGCCAGGAGTTTTAAAATTTTTATTTCTGTTGATTTCAGAACTTTTCTTTTAATATTATGGAGTCTTTCCCAAGTGGATCCTTACAATATGTATTGAACTTCTATGCTCTCTCATTTAAGAACTTTTCTTAATCAATAGAATTATTTATTAACTTATTTCACCCTGAGCTTTATTCATTAAAATGACTTGTTTTAAGTTTGAAGCTCTTTTTGAACTACAACCAGTTGATATATTTAGCCAAAAATCCAACCAAGATTTGGAGATGTCATGTGATGTCTCTAGATCACTTTTGTGCAATAATATATTTATTTCATTGCATATTTTGAGTTTTACACCTATTCTTCAAATCTGGTCCAGTGGGCATTTTTGCACTATAGCCTAATTAAAAATTTTCCTAGAGCCTCCACCAAAATTATGGGATGTCAGTGGTAGCATGCCATCCAACTTTATGCAAAAACCTAGTGTTGTTCTTTGGATAAATTGAGTGAATCAACCTCTTTTTCATTCTGGACCAGCCTTGTGTTTTCTACTGCAACCCTATTCTTTCTTGCTCTAGTGACCTTGTGCTTTCTCATGCTTATAGTCAACCCTGCAAAACCCCTAAGTCCAGGAGCATGCACCCTTTGGAACACTTTTAGTCCATGTAATGATGCCATTTACTCCCTGTCCAGAATTGTAGTTTTGCAAAACTTACACTAGCAAGTTTCTCCTTTTGGCAAACTAACTTCACCACCCTCCCATACATCCATAGAGACACTGATCTGGAGAATTTGTCCACCCCAAGTACTGCCTGGATGCCCTTGGCATTTTGACAAACACCCTGAGTGCATAGCCAGATTTGGCATGATTTCAAGTTTACATTGTGAACTTGAGCCCCTGACCTATCCAGCATGTCCCATGGATTTGCCCTAGCCTATAACCCCACCCTGCTAACCCTCTTGTGGTTTGGAACCCCCTAGCATGCCATAGCATTTCATCGAGCACGTCCCGGACATGCTCTGGGCGCGCCCAGAGTGTGCGTTTGGCACGCACGTGCGCCCGAGCCGCCGCGTCCCGCCCCGCACTCACTCCGGTCCGTGACCGACCGCAGCCAGCACGCCGTGTCCCCTTCTGCACCCGACGAGCCCCGCAGCTCTCGCCACGTCTCCGGCAGGCCAGCAGCTAGCCTCCACTGCCACACGACAGCTCCTGCGCTGGCCAGCGCCGCCCAAGCCACCTCCGCTTGCCAGCTCGCCCTTGGAGCAGTAGCCGCTCGTCCGCTAGCTCCTGCCGGCATCCCCAGCCTCGCCACGATGCCCTGCAGCTACAGCAAGACAGTCGCCGGCGTCCATATCCGCGACCGCCGCTGAACCGCCTTGACTCGCCTATTTATGGAAGCCCCGAGCCCGTTCCCGCACACAGGCAACCTCAGGCCACCTCAATGGCGCTTCCCTAGCTCGCAATCGACCCAGGGAGGTTTTCTTCTCCGTCTCCGGCAACTCCTGCCGCCGCCACCACCCTGGGCATTCCGGCACCGCTAGGACCTCCCCTCTCCACTCTCTCCACCAGGAGCCCTCTCTTCCTCCCGTGAACCTTTCCCGCTGTTCGATTTTGATCGGGAACCACCACAGCCCCAAAACCACTTTGCTCCCGAGGCCTCCTCCACCACGAAGCTCACCGTCGGCGACTCCCTCCACCCCCGCCAACCCAACGACCACCGTGAGGACCGCTCCGGTCTTGCGGATCCATCTCGACACTCTGGAGCCCGTGGGGAGCAGCCATTCGCCGGCGTTGATCGCCGTCGCCTCGCCTCCGTTCGGGCGAAGGAAGAAGAAGGAGGGATGGACTGGTCAAACCTGACCAGTGGGCCCCCTGGACCCACTGTCAGTGACACCGCCCCAGTCCATGTGGGTTAAGTGGAAGCGCGTTTCCGAAATACGCCTTCGACGTGTACGTTTTCGAAACATTTTCTTTTCTGTTTTATTTTTTTATAACAGATTTTGACCAAACTTTGACCGACTTTATCTTATTAATTACAACTCCAAATAGATTAATTCTTTTTCCTACCTCTCTCAAATATTGTCTAGTTTATTTTAAGATTTATTTAAAAAAATTCAAAACAACTTTTTGTGCTGTTTTGATTTTATGTATTAATTCAAAAATATTCTTTTAAATAGGATTTTTGAATATTTCAAGATGTTTTGGAATGCACCCTGCTTTCCCATGACCTGAAGGCAAGCATTCTGAACCCTGGTGTAATTTTTGTGTGTGTTGTTTGACTCGGTGAGAACACCACCCAGACACGAGCATACGTCATTTTATGTGAGGATGTGATCCTACTCATGAGTGCATATTAATGATTTTTATGTTGATGGAGTTGATATGGTTGTGATGGAAATCACCGTCATATGCCTTTCATGCATACCGGAAAGGAAGCCGGGAAGGCCTCTGTCTTGGGTAGACACGGTCTTGTCCCTAACCCTCCGTCGAGATGGTCGTGTCCGGTATGGCATGAGGGGGTATGTCGCGTGGTGTTTCTATCTGTTGGTTGAAGTATATGTATTATTATGCTAATCTTGCAGAAAATATTTGAACCTCCTGAGTCGACCGTAGATCGAGTCTTGTGCCAGTAACCCCATACTTGCTCCATACTACCACTCGTCTCTACAACAAGTAGGGTACGGTTCAGTAAGTTGTCAACCCCTTTCCTAGCACACACCGTACAGAGAGGCCATGGTGGAAGATACAGGAGGCATCCAGTAGTCATGCCACCGGGTCCGGGAGCATGGGTGTTTCGGTTGTAGCCGAAGGGGGTAGCTCCCCAGTTTGCGCGCGGTATAAATTTTGTGATCCCATGTTACGTCGAGGTTGTAGCCTCCCCACTTAGAGTTTTGCTTGATAGGTGTCGTGGGTGATTCCAGACACATGTGAGTTAAGCTGGTGTGTGCAAGTTAGGTGTGTTTCCAACAAAAAGACCGTAGACGAAATTAGTCCCGATGGACTAAAGGAATCCGTCACTTGTGGGTAAAGAGTACACCCTCTGCAGAGATTAAACCTATTCGAATAGCCGTGTCCATGGTTAAGGATTACAGTCTGGGATGGGTCAAGTGTCGGTCTTCGGAGGTGAAACTGTTAAACCAGAACTGGAATCGTGACTTGTGACTTGTGATAATTATGATTATTATTTTTGTTGTGGACTAACCCGTGATATTATTGGTATTATCGAATATCCCCGGGATGGTTCTACCTCCTGGATATTCACTATGTTTTCTTTTAAAAGCCCTTTATGTGGTGTCGAAAAGACACCCGACTGTGGCATTTCTTTTAAAGCCCTTTATGTGGTGTCGCTAAGACGCCCGACTGTGGCATTTCTTTTAAAGCCCTTTATGTGGTGTCGCTAAGACGCCCGACTGCGGCATTTCTCTTAAAGCCCTTTATGTGGTGTCGCTAAGACGCCCGACTGCGGCATTTCTCTTAAAGCCCTTTATGCGGTGTCGCTAAGACGCCCGATTGTGGCATTTCTTTTAAAGCCCTTTATGTGGTGTCGCTAAGACGCCCGACTATGGCATGCTTGTTATTTATTTCATAATTTTAATACTACTATGTTATTGCATATTCATAAATAACATGCTTGCACGCATCAGAGTTCTATTTATCTTTTGTGACTGGCGTCATGAGCATAAAATATTTTCAGCACATCATTGTTATATTATACCTGTGTTCATAATGTTTGCGAGTACATTCAAAGTACTCACTGGCTTGTCCCTGGCTATTGTCTTGGCCAGATTTTCTTGCGCGGAGAGGAGCGACCGTGGCGATAGTCCCGGAACCTAAGCAATGGGATAGCAGCCTCACGAAGATAGGAGTTAACCTGGTGAGCTGTTCCTGTGGGAATTGGAGTCCCATAGACACTGATGATCCACAAACCGCTTCCGCCATCAATCATTAGAAACCATATTGTTGTACTCACAGGCCAGAATGGTCTTGTACTACATATTTTGTATTTTGCTTGGAATTTCTGTATCAAGTTGGTGCCTCATCAGCTAACAGTTATCCTGGGGCTGATGAGCACAAGGGCCATTTTTCTGGAAATTAACACCCGGAGAATCGGTCCCCACAAACTTGGTACCAGAGCCAGGCTGACCATTGGCTAATCCTATCTTAGCCTAGTCGGAAAACTTAGGCAAACCAATCTACCAGACCCTAACCAAAACCCCAGCCAAGCTTCCCGTGCAAGATAGCCACACTGTGATCCCGCCACTTTTGGCAGTCGGTGCCCAACCTATCAACCTAACCTGTCGATCACACACGAGTGACCGATGGCAAAAATGTCTCATTCGCAAGCGTGCGAAGGAAGACTCCATCCCCTTTTCTATAAAAAGGGCACGCTAGCCTCAACCCAGCACAGCACAGCCTCTTCCCCAACCTAGCCACAATGCCTGGTCCCGTAGTGCACAATGAGACCACAACAACCAACCTTGGAGGTTTCGTGACCATACTCGCAAACCTCACCCGTCGTGCCTATGCGTTAGAAGAGCCCCCAGAATATGTTGTGTACCAAGGACCCATGAGCGGTGAGGACCGCCAATTCTGGGCCACTGTGCACATCTACGGTAGGGGTCTATTGCTAGAATGCCCCTACAGGTTCACCGGAAGAACAACTTCCTTCGAGCCACAAGCCATCCAGCTAGCCGCTCGAGAGGCTATAGTTCAACTCCGGCAGTTGTCGCCCAGAGTTAACTGTCGCTCGTTCTACTACTACCCCAGGCGTGAAGGGTATGGTAGACCACCCCAAGTTGCCAACGGAGATCACGAGACGGATCCCGCGTTGTTGCACCTAGTGCGCTATGTAAGTGCACTAGAGGCACTGTTCGACCAGATCACCATTGATCTGATCGCAGCTCGAGGAGAGCTGGTTCGCAGAGCCCCGGCGAACAGGGAAACCGAGCCCGACGCCGACAACCCAGTCATGCTGTTCGGACACCCGATCGAGACCCTGAGGTTAGCTCCAACCAGCGGCCAAGGTGCCTTGATGACCCCAGAAGTGCTTCGTCACCTTTTGGGAGCACACTCCAACGGAATTGTGGCCAACAATCCCCGCGATGGTCATCATCGCTACCCCGACCCTGCAGTTCCTCCGCCATCTCCGACTAATCCCGACAGTGAGACACGTGGAGAAGCCTCGACATCCACCAGGCACGCCCGTTTAGACATAAAAGAGGTAGACTAAGCCGTACGAGTAGTACCGAGTCTCAGTGTATCCTCGCTTGTAATCATGCGACCTTGTATATAAACGCAGCCTATCATTGTGCCTCTGTTTTAATAGTAGCCTTGCGTGTTTTGTCAGCGCATAGTTGCACATTTTTCGGGCACAACTACCAAAACCAACCCCGACGACACCCACAGTAACACGTCTCTTTATGAGATATGTGTATCCCTGACACTGATCCCGACCTTTGGAGCTAATCTGGCAGATTTATTACCTTTCACCACGGTAAATAAACCAACCCAGATGCTATATAAGAAGGCCACCTTGTGACCTTACCCAGCAACCCTCACCTCGTGCACCACTCTCACAACCATTTCTTGCCATGCCGAGCCCTAGTATTTATTGGAGAACCCCAGATGCAACCCCAGGTAGCTTTGTCAAAATATTGTGGGACTTTACCTGCAGTACCATGGGTTCTACCCAGCCACCCCAGTACGAGCTGTTCAAATCGAGAATCACCCCTTCCACCTCAGAATATTGGGCAGCAGTACACATCCCTCCTATAGACTCCAACCAAGATCCAACGGAGGTTTCCTTCGTAGGGAAATCTATGCCAACCCCATGCCTGGCCATAGAAGCTGCTGCGAAGGAAGCAATTGCTCGTCTTTGATTCGCGGTACCCTATGCCCGCGAACGAGGATATTATTATTTTCTGAGCCGTGCAACGCCCGGAGGAGTAACATCTTTTCTCGGTGGGCGGATTGAGAGACCCAGTGCTAGCCAACCTTATCTAGTACATCATCGCTCAAGAGCATTTGAACCAGCGAGTGATGGATTGTCCCCAGAGTCTCGCTGATTTGAATCCTCAGATTGCAATTGGTAGACCATTGAGGCCCGACCCGGAGAGACACATACATCGACTGGTCAATCCACTTCCTCCGATAGAAGAGGAGTGTATTCCATTGCCAGAGACTCTTTCTCGAGACCCTGTCCAGTTACCATTCTCATTTTAGACGTCACTGCTGTGTTTGTTATTTCAACATTTATTATTACGTTGTAACTTATGCATGGTACCTAGAATTTGTGTGGTGAGTTGAATATTTAGTTTCTACTTATATGAGTGGTTTTCTTCGTGAGTAACCTATGTAACCGCGAAAATCCTGGAATGAGATTTCTTTTCCCTGAGTTGCTGCATCGTTTATCCTCTCACGACATGGATTATTTTTATTCACGCAGCACCACGGCAGCAGACCCACAACCACTCGGACTCTTACACTGCTTGCAAATACACGCAACCATGTTGCATCTCACCGACCATCTCCCTAAGCACACCACAGCCTCCAAGGGAGAGATTAGCGGATAATCATCCGGATACTAATCACCTCCGGCACACCGATAACAGTGAACAACCAGAATTACGCTTAATCCCCGTGATCACCGCCACCGTGGAGAGCCAGCACCCGAGCGGCAGCATCACAACAATCATCAAAGATCATCGCACACAGGAGCACAGAGAGCCCCAGCACTGCCGCCAGCCCTCCACACACCACGATCACGTACCAGTACGGCACCGTCTCCGCCATTGGAGCCTTGTCTCGAGCTCCGGTAAGCAATAATGGAGGAGAAGGAGGAGGAGAAATGAGGCCAAGTGCGAAGATGAAGAAGGAGCACCGTGGTCGTTTTATAGCTCAAGATCGGTGTACGATGGGCGAAGTCCACCAGCATCGCTTGTCGCCCGATCGCCAGTGTTCGGAGGCGAATCCGCGAGCAGTGCCGACAGCGCACTGGCCCGCGAGGTGAGTACACACTGCACCGGCAGCAAGCACGCCGCGCACTACCGCAGTACGGCCTAGATGCCCTACGCGCTAGACATCACCGGTGGAGAAAACCGGGAAAAGCGCGCGGGAGAGAGGAAGAAGAGAGAGCCGGAGGAAGGAGAGACTGACAGTGGGCCCCGGTCCCACCTGTCAGCCAGAGGGAGCACTGTGCTCTCGGGTACGACCAGCGTATTGTAGAATTTAGAATTTATTCTAAATTCACGGCGTCCAGCATAGAAATCGCTCGTTTTCCCTAAACGTGGAACTTCTCCGCACAGCGCCAGTATCCCACACTATAGTTACTCACCACTTATTGCCCTCTCACTGTAGCCACTTTTTACCGCTTTAGTAAAATGATCTTTTGAACAAGTAAAAGTATTTTGTTTTACAACCCTTAGCAAATCTCGAGTACGAGATTTTTCTTAAGGGGGGTAGTAATTGTAACACCCAAAAAATTTAACCAAGTTTTAAATATTAAAATTTTGCCAGGAGTTTTAAAATTTTTATTTCTGTTGATTTCAGAAATTTTCTTTTAATATTATGGAGTCTTTCCCAAGTGGATCCTTACAATATGTATTGAACTTCTATGCTCTCTCATTTAAGAATTTTTCTTAATCAATAGAATTATTTATTAACTTATTTCACCCTGAGCTTTATTCATTAAAATGACTTGTTTTAAGTTTGGAGCTCTTTTTGAACTACAACCAGTTGATATATTTAGCCAAAAATCCAACCAAGATTTGGAGATGTCATGTGATGTCTCTAGATCACTTTTGTGCAATAATATATTTATTTCATTGCATATTTTGAGTTTTACACCTGTTCTTCAAATCTGGTCCAGTGGGCATTTTTGCACTATAGCCTAATTAAAAATTTCCCTAGAGCCTCCACCAAAATTATGGGATGTCAGTGGTAGCATGCCATCCAACTTTATGAAAAAACCTAGTGTTGTTCTTTGGAGAAATTGAGTGAATCAACCTCTTTTTCATTCTGGACCAGCCTTGTGTTTTCTACTGCAACCCTATTCTTTCTTGCTCTAGTGACCTTGTGCTTTCTCATGCTTATAGTCAACCCTGCAAAACCCCTAAGTCCAGGAGCATGCACCCTTTGGAACACTTTTAGTCCATGTAATGATGCCATTTACTCCCTGTCCAGAATTATAGTTTTGCAAAACTTACACTAGCAAGTTTCTCCTTTTGGCAAACTAACTTCACCACCCTCCCATACATCCATAGAGACACTGATCTGGAGAATTTGGCCACCCCAAGTACTGCCTGGATGCCCTTGGCATTTTGACAAACACCCTGTGTGCATAGCCAGATTTGGCATGATTTCAAGTTTACATTGTGAACTTGAGCCCCTGACCTATCCAGCATGTCCCATGGATTTGCCCTAGCCTATAACCCCACCCTGCTAACCCTCTTGTGGTTTGGAACCCCCTAGCATGCCATAGCATTTCATCGAGCACATCCCGGGCATGCTCTGGGCGCGCCCAGAGCGTGCATTTGGTATGCACGTGCGCCTGAGCCGCCGCGTCCCGCCCCGCACTCACTCCGGTCCGTGACCGATCGCAGCCAGCACGTCGTGTCCCCTTCTGCACCCCACGAGCCCCGCAGCTCTCGCCACGTCTCCGGCAGGCCAGCAGCTAGCCGCCACTGCCACCCGACAGCTCCTGCGCTGGCCAGCGCCGCCCAAGCCACCTCCGCTCGCCAGCTCGCCCTTGGAGCAGTAGCCGCTCGTCCGCTAGCTCCTGCCGCCATCCCCAGCCTCGCCAGGATGCCCTGCAGCTACAACAAGACGGTCGCCGGCGTCCATATCCGCGATCGCCGTTGAACCGCCTCGACTCGCAATTTAAGGAAGCCCCGAGCCCGTTCCCGCACACAGGCAACCTCAGGCCACCTCAATGGCGCTTCCCTAGCTCGCAATCGACCCGGGGAGGTTTTCTTCTCCGTCTCCGGCAACTCCTGCCGCCGCCACCACCCCGGGCATTCCGGCACCGCTAGGACCTCCCCCTCTCCACTCTCTCCACTAGGAGCCCTCTCTTCCTCCCGTGAACCTTTCCCCCTGTTCGATTTTGATCGAGAACCACCACAGCCCCAAAACCACTTTGCTCCCGAGGCCTCCTCCGCCGCGAAGCTCACCGTCGGCGACTCCCTCCACCCCCGCCGACCCAACGACCACCGTGAGGACCACCCCAGTCTTGCGGATCCATCTCGACTCTCTGGAGCCCGCGGGGAGCAGCCATTCGCCGGCGTTGATCGCTGTCGCCTCGCCTCCGTTCGGGCGAAGGAAGAAGAAGGAGGGATGGACTGGTCAAACCTGACCAGTGGGCCCCCTGGACCCACTATCAGTGACACCGCCCTAGTCCACGTGGGTTAAGTGGAAGCGCGTTTCTGAAATACGCCTTCGATGTGTACGTTTTCGAAACGTTTTCTTTTCTGTTTTTTTATAACAGATTTTGACCAAACTTTGATCGGCTTTATCTTATTAATTACAACTCCAAATAGATTAATTCTTTTTCCTACCTCTCTCAAATATTGTCTAGTTTATTTTAAGATTTATTTAAAAAAATTCAAAACAACTTTTTGTGTTGTTTTGATTTTATGTATTAATTAAAATATATTCTTTTAAATAGGATTTTTGAAGATTTCAAGATGTTTTGGAATGCACCCTGCTTTCCCATGACCTGAAGGCAAGCATTCTGAACCCTGGTGTAATTTTTGTGTGTGTTGTTTGACTCGGTGACAACACCACCCCGACACGAGCATACGTCATTTTATGTGAGGATGTGATCCTACTCATGAGTGCATATTAATGATTTTTATGTTGATGGAGTTGATATGGTTGTGATGGAAATCACCATCATATGCCTTTCATGCATACCGGAAAGGAAGCCGGGAAGGCCTCTGTCTTGGGTATACACGGTCTTGTCCCTAACCCTCCGTCGAGACGGTCGTGTCCGGTATGGCATGAGGGGGTATGTCGCGTGGTGTTTCTATCTGTTGGTTGAAGTATATGTATTATTATGCTAATCTTGCAGAAAATATTTGAACCTCCTGAGTCGACCGTAGATCGAGTCTTGTGCCAGTAACCCCATACTTGCTTCGTACTACCACTCGTCTCTACAACAAGTAGGGTACGGTTCAGTAAGTTGTCAACCCCTTTCCTAGCACACATCGTACAGAGAGGCCATGGTGGAAGATACCGGAGGCATCCGGTAGTCATGCCACTGGGTCCGGGAGCATGGGTGTTTCGGTTGTAGCCGAAGAGGGTAGCTCCCCAGTTTGCGCGCGGTATAAATTTTGTGATCCCATGTTACGTCGAGGTTGTAGCCTCCCCACTTAGAGTTTTGCTTGACAGGTGTCGTGGGTGATTCCAGACACATGTGAGTTAAGCTGGTGTGTGCAAGTTAGGTGTGTTTCCAACAAAAAGACCGTAGACGGAATTAGTCCCGATGGACTAAAGGAATCCGTCACTCGTGGGTAAAGAGTACACCCTCTGCAGAGATTAAACCTATTCGAATAGCCGTGTCCATGGTTAAGGATTACAGTCTCGGATGGGTCAAGTGTCGGTCTTCGGAGGTGAAACTGTTAAACCAAAACTGGAATCACGACTTGTGACTTGTGATAATTATGATTATTATTTTTGTTGTGGACTAACCCGTGATATTATTGGTATTATCGAATATCCCTGGGATGGTTCTACCTCCTGGATATTCACTATGTTTTCTTTTAAAAGCCCTTTATGTGGTGTCGCTAAGACGCCCGACTGTGGCATTTCTTTTAAAGCCCTTTATGTGGTGTCGCTAAGACGCCCGACTGTGGCATTTCTTTTAAAGCCCTTTATGTGGTGTCGCTAAGACGCCCGACTGCGGCATTTCTTTTAAAGCCCTTTGTCGGTGTACTAGAGTAGGGGTATCCTAGTATCCCGAACTTGTGCACGGGCAGTCGCAGCACCCCGCGGCAAGGCTTGCCGGGTGACCGCCAAGGTCCTCCGTGGTTCCTTTGGAGCCATTCAAGAACAAAGTATTCAAGCCAAGGAGACAAGGCCCCGGCAAGAGGAGCTTGCCGGGAAGGCCAACCAAGGCATCTCAAGGAACTTGCCGCGACGCGCCACGCGTCCCGGCAAGGCCCGGTGAGCGACAAGCTTCCGGACGCGACAAGACAATGACCGCGGCAAGCGCGACCACTCTGTACCCACGCTCCAGCGCATCCACCAACGTGTCACCCTGGGGCCTTTCCAGGCGCGCGTGGCGAGAGGCTGTGCAGCCAGCGGTGCACGGTGGCAAGCGACGCTGACAAGATAGCCATCGTGGCAAGCGGTGGCGACCCTGACGGTCCCTTTTTGCACTATTTGGGCGACGTAGACGGGCATTTAATGCCTTTGTCCCTTGCCGTCAGGGTTAGGTATGATACACTGTACAGGTAGCTGTACCAACCACAATTCCTTTTCCATTTTTACCCTTGTCTACGTTGCCACCTGTCGGTGACCCCTTGAGCATATAAAAGGAGGCCCATGCGCAACGTAGAGGGGGGGGGGAGGCAGAAAAACACTCACGCTCGGTCTCGTTAGCAGCTAGTGTGTACTGTAGCACTCAGCGCTCCCGAGCAAGAACTCAATATACTCAGACATGCAGCAGTAGGAGTGTTATCTCTCCGGAGAGCTCCGAAGCTGGGTAAAACTGCTCATGTGCTTTGCCTCGATCCGCTCTTCGTGCGGTCTCCGCCCCCCGCCGAACCAAAAGGGGCTCGGTCCGCCGGTCCCATAGGTGTTCGTGGACCAGTTTCCCCGACATCTTTGGCGCGCCAGGTAGGGGGCGTCGAGGTTGTGTGAACCTGGTCCGGCGTTCACACGAGCCAGATCTTCATCTTCTTCATCGACATGCCACCGAAGAAGAAGGCTTCGGCGGCAGCTGTTCCGTCCATGTCGATCCCACCACCACCGGAGCAAACGAGTGGTGGGGTAGACGCCGGCGGAAGAACGGGCATCGACGAGGGAGCTCACGGTGCTGCCAGGTCCAGGGACAAGGCTGCGCAGACCTCGGCGTCCGTACATGCACCGCGCCCATCTCAGGAGGCGCAGGACCGACAGCGTCATGGTATTCGCAGTGCCATACGTTTGTTGGACCAAGATCGAGCTGGTGGATCTCAGGGTGCTCAAGACCAGCATGCACGCCAACATGCTGGCACGAGCGAGACACGGTCGCCTGGACGGGATACCGCTCCTTCTAACATAGTTAGAAGTCCGAGCATATCCCGCTCCTCGCACCGTTCGCCACTGCCGCCCACCACTCCAGCAGAAGCTTTGGCGCGAGCTCAACTGCTCCTGGATTACCCTCCAACAGCAAACAAGATCGATGGATGGAGGGCCACTATTCAGAGTCTCATCGGCTTCGCTAACGGCGACACTCCACAGCAGTCGAGTACATCGCTGCCGCGGCAGGACTGCCAGGCACGAGCCGATGGCGATGAAACCGGTGGGGGTGCAACCACCATGCACTCTCCACCCCAAAGGCCAAGATCGCCGACTCGCCGGATCCACCTCGACAACGACTCCACTGCATCATTGGATCCACGAGCTCATCGTGATCAGCACCAAGTTCTTCACGAACGGCAGCAAGAAGACGCTCGCACTCGCATCGAGCGCCAAAGAGAAGCGCGGCGTCAATCCGACCAGCGCGCTGGGCCCTCTGTCGACATGCATGCGCCAGGGGAACCAGGCGACTTACCGTACGTGGTAGGTTGCCCTGCGTTCACTCGTGAGCTGCGGCAAGTCCAGTGGCCCAGCATGAAGAATTTCAAGCCAGATGTACGAGAGAAGTACGACGGCAAGTCGCATCCGTCGGAGTTCCTCAGCATCTACACCATCACGGTGCAAGCTGCCGGGGGGAGGGACGACAAGATCCTGGCCAACTACTTCCCGCTGGTGCTCAAGCCCAATGTCAGATCCTGGCTCATGCACTTGCCGGACAACTCCATATCCTCCTGGGCAGATCTATGCCATCAGTTTGTCGGTGCCTTTACAGGCGGCCACAAGCCTCATGGCCAAGAGAGCGACCTTCATCTGCTCGCCCAGAAGGAAGGAGAGCCCCTGCGCAAGTACATTTAGAGATTCAGGCGCGTACAGCACAACATCCCAGATGTCCACCCTGCCGCGGTAATCAGCGTGTTCCATCAGAACATGCGAAACCGCAGGATGCCGGAGGAGATGGCGATGTGCAAGATCAGAGACGTCAGTGAGCTATATGCCCTGGCCGACAAGTGTGCACGTGCTGAGGAAGGGAGGAAACACCCCGGAGAGAATATAGAAGCAGGAGGATCTGATAGTGAGGAGACTGCCCCGGCAAAGAAAAACCGGCGGCGGAACAACAGGAAGAAGAAAGGCAAAGATGTGCTAGTCGTTGAGCAGTTCGGCAACGGAGGTGGCGCCAAGAAAGCCAAAGCTGGTAGCTCCGGCAAGGAGATTGCTGCAGGCACCAACTACTAGGCTGCAGCGGTCGCCGACAAGCAGGAGGGCACCAACAAGCAGTACTGCAAGATCCACCGCACCAAGGGCCATGACCTCCAGAGCTGCAAGAAGGTCGAGCAGCTTGTCGAGCAGCAAAAGGCTGAATACGAGCGACGCGACAAGGGGAAGGCCCAGGAAGGTGCTGGAGGAGCCGGCAAGAAACACCCCGGCCGAGGAGGACGCCGCGGCAAGGCCAAGTAGCGGCAAGGAGACAGACCTCCCCGCGGCCGCGACAAGGATGAAGATGACGATGACGATGAAGATATGGATGATGACGAGACCGATGAGCAGGAGTTCCAGAAAGCCACAGAGGTCCTGTGCATTGACGGCGGTGCTTCTCTGCATACTTCGCACCACCAGCTCAAGCAGTGGGTGCGGGAAGTCAATGCGGCAGAACCACCCGTCGAGTCACGCAGGCCTCTGAAATGGTCCAGCACACCTATCATCTTTGATATTGAGGACCACCCTGATCGCATAACTGCAGTCGGGTGCTTGCCGATGTTGGTTTCACCAACTATCCGCAACCTCAAGGTCACTAAGATGCTAGTTGACGGCGGGGCCGGCTTGAACCTGATCTCCTCCGCGGTACTCCAGAAACTCCAGATCCCTGATGGCGAGCTCGAAGAGACCGGCACATTCCAAGGAATCAATCCGGGAAGGAGCAAGCCGAAGGGGAAGATCACGTTGCCGGTGACATTTGGCAGCGAGTTGAACTTCAGGACTGAGAGGGTCACTTTTGACGTTGTTGACTTTCCATTACCTTACAATGGGATACTCGGCCGTCCAGCACTCGCCAAATTCATGGCAGCCTCTCATTATGCATACAACATGCTGAAGATGCCAGGCCCGATAAGTGTCATCTCTGTCCCTGGCGACAAGAAGGATGCTCTTATCTGCGCTGACAAGATCTACCGGGAAGCAGCAGCCGCAACAGATCGCAAGTCACTTGCCGTTGAAGCTCTCGGGGCGAAGAAGAAGACCAAGTCTGGCAAGAGTTCTGATGCCCACTCCGGCAAGCGCACCTCTTCGGAGTGCTGCGCTACCGTCGAGGACGCACCATCGAGCTCCACTGGCAAGTATAAGAAGACAATGGCGGCTCCACCAGAGACCAAGAAGGTGTCCGCCAAGGATGATGGCACTGGTGGTACCTTCACCATCAGTGCCACTCTCGACCCTAAATAGGAAAGCGCGCTCGTTGCTTTCCTGCAGGCGAACGTCGACGTGTTTGCATGGCAACCGTCTGACATCCCCGGTGTTCCCAGGAAAGTAATCGAGCACCATCTAGCCGTCTGTCCTCATGCGCGGCCCGTCAAGCAGAAAGTCAGGAAACAGGCAGTGGAGCACCAAGAATTCATCGCAGAAGAAATCAAGAAATTGGAAGCAGCAGGCCTTGTCAGAGGAGTGCTCCATCCTACGTGGTTGGCCACCCTGTAGTCGTGCGCAAGGCAAACGGGAAATGGAGGCTTTGTATCGACTTTACTGATGTCAATAAAGCTTGTCCCAAAGACCCATTTCCCTTGCCACACATCGACCAGATTGTTGACTCCACGGCCGGATGTGACTTGCTTTCATTTCTTGATGCATACTCAGGATACCATCAGATCTTCATGGCAGAAGAGGATGAGGAGAAGACCGCATTCATCACCCCATGTGGCATATACTGTTTCGTACGGATGCCTTTCGGTTTAAAGAATGCTGGTTCAACATTTGCAAGGGTGGTCCATGATGCTTTTGAGCCACAAATACACAGAAATGTGGAAGCCTACATGGATGACATAGTGGTCAAGAGCAAGGACAAGGCGACTCTGATTCAAGATTTAGACGAAACCTTTGCAAATCTGCGCAAGATCAACCTCAAGCTTAACCCTGAGAAGTGTGTGTTTGGAGTCCCTTCCGGCAAGCTTCTCGGGTTCTTCGTGTCTCAGCGGGGAATTGAAGCCAATCCCGACAAGATCAAGGCCATTGAGCAGATTGAAGCACCAAAGCGCGTCAAGGATGTAGAAGACTTGCCGGTTGCGTAGCTGCTCTCAGCAGGTTTATCTCTAGGTCTGCTGAGCGCGCCCTGCCATTTTTCAAAATATTGAAAAAGGCAGGTCCAATGAAATGGACTCCGGAAGCGGAGGCTGCACTGCAGGACTTAAAGAGATACCTGTCCTCCACTCCAACACTTGTCACACCTAAGCCACAAGAGAAGTTGCTGCTATATATAGCGGCAACCAATCAAGTGGTTAGTTCTGCGTTAGTAGCGGAGAGGGAGGCGGATGATGAGCCGGCAACCACGGCAGATGCATCCAGCGACAAGCAGGGGACTTCACGGGCAAGCTCTGGTCCCGACAAAGATGGATCTGCGCAGGCGCGTGAGAAGATGCAGAAAAGAATGGTGCAGCGCCCAGTTTACTTTGTCAGTTCCCTCTTGCAGGGGGCTAGGTCAAGGTACTCTGGTGTGCAGAAATTGCTTTTCAGCCTTCTCATGGCCTCGAGAAAGCTGCGCCATTACTTCCAAGCACATGAGATCACAGTCATCACTCGTTTTCCACTGAAGAGGATACTGCAAAATCCAGAAGCAACAGGCAGGATTGTCGAGTGGGCACTGGAACTGTCAAGCTTTGGCCTTAAGTTTGAGAGCACTTCAACTATCCAAAGCAGAGCATTGGCGGAGTTCATAGCAGAATGGACGCCAAAGCAAGATGAAGAAATTCCAGAAACAAGCATCCCCGTCAAGGAAGCAAGCAAAGAGTGGCTGATGTACTTTGATGGTGCCTTCTCGCTGCAAGGCGCCGGTGCGGGCGTGCTGCTTGTTGCACCCACCGGAGAGCACCTCAAGTACGTAGTCCAGATGCACTTTCCTAAGGAGCAAGCAACAAACAATACCGCAGAGTATGAAGGTTTGCTTGCCGGTCTCAGGATCGCAGCAGACCTTGGGATCAAGAAGCTCATTATCAGGGGTGACTCACAACTTGTCATCCGCCAAGTGAACAAGAATTATCAGAGTCCGTTGATGGAATCTTACGTTGAGGAAGTGAGAAAGCTAGAAGAGCACTTTGACGGCCTATAGATGGAACGTGTTCCAAGAGCTCAGAACGACATTGCCGATGGCCTGTCGAAGTGCGCCGCACTTAAGTTACCTATGGAACCAGGGATCTTTGTGCTCAAACTGACTCAACCGTCTGTAATGCCATCAACTGGACAGAGCAAGAAAAGAAAGTTGATTTCTGGTGACTATTTTCCGGCAGAGCTCCCCGAAGCCACCGCCAAGAAAGTCATCAAGATCAACGCCAAGGGTGCTGAGGAGCAGTCTGCTCCGGCAAGCCCTAGGGTTTGTTCCGTTGAAGCAGACGCTCCCGACAAGTTTTGCTCCGGCAAGCTTGCTGGGGAACGTCAAGCTCCGGCTGAGCCGCAGGTTCTCGCCGTAGAAGCGGATGTTCCCGCAGCAGCAGATGTGCCTTTAGTCCTTGTTGTCGAGCCGCAAGCTCCAGCATGGGCACAGCAGATTGTCCGTTTCCTTCAGACATGACAACTTCCCGAAGAGCAAGAAGAAGCGGAAAGAGTAGCCCGGCAGTCAAGTAGGTACCAATTTGTCGACAACACACTGTACAGAAGAAGACTCAACGGTGTGAAATTGAAGTGTATTAACCGGGAAGACGGACAAAAGCTGTTGGCAGAGATACATGGAGGCATTTGTGGTCACCACATTGGCGCAAGAGCACTTGCCGGCAAAGCGTTCCAGCAAGGTTTCTTTTGGCCGACAACCCTCCAGGATGCAACTGCACAAGTAACCAAGTGTGAAGCGTGCCAGTTCCATTCCAAACAAATACACCAGCCAGCTCAAGCTCTCCAGACGATCCCTTTATCCTGGCCATTTTCGGTCTGGGGGCTCGACATCCTCGGCCCCTTTCCCCGAGCTGTCGGGGGCTTTGAGTACTTGTACGTTGCAATCGACAAGTTCACAAAGTGGCCGGAAGTGGAACCAGTGAGGAAGGTGACAGCACAGTCAGCAGTCAAGTTCTTCAGGTCGATTGTTTGCCGTTTCGGGATCCCTAACAGGATCATCACCGACAACAGCACACAATTCACGAGCCGCACCTTCATGCAGTACGTCCAAGATCTTGGCGCCAAGGTCTTCTTCGCTTCTGTTGCTCATCCAAGAAGCAACGGTCAAGCGGAGAGGGCAAATGCTGAAGTGCTGCGCGGGCTCAAGACCAGGACTTTCGACAGGCTGCACAAGTGCGGAAGGAACTGGATTGAGGAGTTGCCGGTGGTTCTTTGGTCGATCAGGACGATGCCAAATCGAGCCACTGGCCAGACACCTTTCGCTCTAGTCTATGGAGCAGAGGCAGTTCTCCCCACGGAACTCGTATACGGGTCACCTCGAGTGCTCGCTTATGATGAGCTTGAGCAAGAGCAACTGCGACAAGATGACGCGCTGCTCCTTGAGGAGGACCGTCTTCAGGCTGCTGTACGAGCTGCTCGATACCAGCAAGCTTTGCGCCGCTACCATAGCCGCAAAGTTAATGCCAGAAGTTTTGAGGAAGGCGACCTTGTTCTTTGGCGCATTCAGTCCGCCAAGAATTCCAACAAGTTGACGCCGAAGTGGGAAGGCCCTTACCGGGTGAAACGAGTCACTAGGCCTGGCGTTGTCCGCCTTGAGACCGAAGATGGCATTCCGGTGAGCAATTCCTGGAACATTGAGCATCTTCAAAAGTTTTACCCGTAAGGCGCGGTTGCCGGAACCTGTTCCAGCAACCACCTTTTGTACAAGTCTTGCCGATGTTGCATGTAATCCTTTGTACAAAGCCGGGCGCAGACCCCGTGCATAAGTAAAGCTCATGTGCTCCGCACATCTTGTCAAATTCATGCTTTCTTTATTTGCATGCGTTATCTGACACTTTGTGCAGCGCCTACCCCCGGTAAGCAATAACGAGCCGTAAGGCTCCATATCTTTATTTTCTCTTCTTTCTTTTTCTCAAAAAGGAAAGGAAGATTCCTTCGCCCACAAGTTTGCCGGGGGGAAAGGAGAAGATAATGGTGTGGACCAGGCGTCGTTGTCGTTCAAGGAAGTTTCGCCTTACCGGAAAGCAAACGACAGAAAAACTAAGTTGCCAAAGTTTGAGAAATCAGTTTTAAAATTTTTTAAGTTATCTTCCTCGAACGACCGTGCTTTATATGGAAAACCTGTGCGCGGAGGAACCAACTCGAAGCTAGTTGCGCCCTTACTTTGTTTCGAGTCCGCTCAACAACTTAAGTGAGCTACGACTAGTTGCGACACGGTCTCTTGTCGGTAGCGGCACCGCCAGCAGGCTGCTGACGTCCCGCACTCAGCGCTCGCGGCTAAGGTGCCTGCGCCGACAAGTTCCTTAAAAGCGTAGGGCAAAAACATACAAAGGAAGGAATCAAGTAAAGGAAATAACACAGCAATCTCTACCCAAAATAGAGTTATATTATAAGATAGCTTGTCGCAGCTCTAACAGATTGTTCTCATGACATGACCAGCAGCGACAAAGAAAAAGAGAAGACGGGCGGCCTAATCTACGCGATCGCCCTCAACCCTCTTGATCTCGCTCACCTTGTCCACAATGGGTGCGACAAGGGTCTTGAGCACTTCCAGATCAGCATCCGGCGGCAGGGACCTAAGGACGTTGGTGAGGTTGAGGCCTGGGTTGCGGAAGGCCACCTTCACCAGCACTTTTTGAAGAACTCCCGCGCAGATCTTGCGTGACTCGTCGACCAGCTGCTTTGGGATCTTCTCCCAGAGTCGCTGGAGGGCCGTCGCCACGCCTTTGAAGAACAAGCTGAGCTTGGCGCTGGGTTGGAGGTGCTCATCAGAGGAGTACCCGAGATCCTCCATCCCCAGCTGCGCCAACTCCCCGTCGATGGCGGCAGCAACATCCACGAGACCCTCCGTCCAGTGCTCCACATTCTCCCTGAAAGTGTCCTGGGCGGCGGTAGCACTCGCCATCAGCGCCTCGTCGGCCTTGATCTTCTCCGTCAAGGCCACCTCCCGCTCCCTGGCGCTGTCCAGCGTCTGAGTCAAAGTAGCCAGCTTCAACTCAAGATCTGCGTTGGAGTCCTTGGCGGCGCTAAGCTCTTTGCTCCTCTCAGCGAGACGACCCTGCAGCTCGCCATGAGCGGCGGCGTCCTTCTCGCGCTCACGCTTGAGCGCAGCAAGCTCCTCGCCGCTCGCCTTGAGATTGGCCTCCAGCTACGCCATCTTCGTCTCCAGCTCCTTCTTGGCGGCCTCGGCAGCTGCGGCAGCATCCTCTGCCTCCTTGAGAGCCCCGCCAATTGCTTGCTCGCGCGCGGCCAGCTCCTCCTCGTGGCTGTCAAGGTTGACCTTGCGCTGCGCCAACTCGCCTTCCTGCGCAGATAGCTTTTCGGCAACAAGCCAATGTTGCTCTTCAACTTCAGCCTTCTCGAGGAGGAAGGCTTTCCGCTCCTCGGCGACTTGCTCCCGCTCCTCTGCCAGGGATCGGAGAGCTTCCTACCTGAGACCCCGGAGCTCCTCCGCGCGCTTCTCGATGTCCACTCCCGCCTTCGCGACAAGCGCTTCTCGGGATTCCAGCTTGGCCTGTCGGGCGCGGTAAAGCGACAACAGCTTCCGCAGCAGCCGCTCCTCCTCAGGCTCGTCGCTGCTGCTGCTTGGCGCGTCGACCAGCGTCAGCCCAGCGGAGGCGAGCACCTCTCCATCCAAGATCTCTCCTTCGACCGGTGCCCTGGAGCTTGACGCCCAGGGGAGCTTGATGACGATGCCGTCGCCGGCCTTCAAATAGGCGCCGGGCTGGGGCTCTTCGGAGCCTGGCGCTGCAGCAGTGGCGTAGGGATCGGCGGTCGGCGTAGCGCCTGACGCTCCTGCGGCCTTGGGGCCGTCAGTGCGATCGCCGGATCCCTCGCCAGCTTCTGCGGTGGCAGCTTGGGCGGCCTCTTCGCCGGCGGGATCATCAGCGCCGGTTTCTCCTTCGGTGGAAACGGCGTCGTCGGTATTGCTACGCGCGTTCTCCTCGCCGGCGACCTCGGTTTCCATCGGCTCCGTGGCAGATGGATCTGACGAACGGAAAAAGAAAAAAAGTCAAGCAAATATCCAAAAAGAAAATCAGAAGAAGAAGAACCCAAGGGAAGTTTTCAAGCAAGAGGATTACCTGTACTAGGATCTGCGGTCATGGTCTCAACCACCGGGGGATCGCCAGTGCTGTCCCTTGCCGGAGAACTATCCCATGCCGGAGAATTCTCCCTTGCCGGAGTACGCTCCCTTGCCGGGGAATTCTCCCTTGGCGGTGTAGTCGAAGCAGATGGCATTTCGGGAGTGGCTTCCGGGCACTCCTGGTGAGGCGGCTCTGCTCCTACACAAACCAACAATCAGATATCAGCAAAGAAAGAGCACCCATGCGCGCCTGACAGCAGGAAGTAAACTATATACTTACGCTGGGGGCTGCGTTGGGGGCCGCTTTGGGGAAAAGTTGCCGGGTCCGGCAAGGTGGTATCAGACACGCCCCCTGCTGTCGCGGTGGGTTCGTCCTCGATGAAAATCACCGGGACCTTGGCTCTCTTCGCCGCTCTCTGGGCCAGAGTCCTGAAAAGGAATGGGTTCGGAGTAAAGCAAATCAGATAGAAGACAAAACGGCAAGAATTGAAGAACTACAAGTACAGCAAAGAATCTTACTCTTCTTCTTCCTCGTCGGAGCTGAGCGCGGAGAGATCGAAGTCCGGCTCGCCTCCGGTGCGGCGAGGCGGAGGAGTAGGTTCCCTTGTCCGCTTGGCAGGAGCAGTAGCGGTGGACCAGGAAGACCCCGCTCCAGTTGCCGCAGCGGCATGAGGCGCTCCCGCGACAACAGTGCTTGCCGCGGTAGAGCGTGTCGCGCGGCACGGCGGCTGTTGACTCGTCTGCTGCCCCACTACATCCCCGGCCTTGCGGAGACGCCTTCTTGGTGGAGCTGGGGGCTCCGCTTGCGGCGAGCTGTTTGAAGGTTCGGGCCCGACAAGCTCTCCCTCGGCGGGCTCGCTCGACTCAGCTTCAAGCCCGACAAGCTCTTCCTCGCCGGCAAGCTCCTCTCACTCGACAAGGCTTGCCGCCTCTGCTGCCTCTGCCTCCTCCATGGTGAATCCGAACTCGCCCGCGGCAGCGGCTGCCGCTGCCTCTTCCAGCCTGGTGGCGATGCGCTGCATCTCCGCATCGGTGGTGTCGCGGGTGAGGCTCTTCTGTTCATCGGGGCGGACCGGCACTTCTACCAGGCCGTCAAAGAACTCTTGCACGACGTCGTCTGCAGGCTCTTGCCAAGTTGGGACAATTCCATGCAAATCGCACAGCGGCATCATTGCACGGATGCGGTCGAGCGAGGAGTTGTTGCACAGCGGAATGACACCCCTCGGCAACATGAATGCTTCGGGATGCTGAGGATCGCGCTTGAACAGTTCCAGGATCATCGCGTCCAGTTCCAGCACAGTGAAGTTGAAGTTGAGGCCCGGGCGCAGCCTCATGATATCCGCCGCGTTCTAGAACTCCCAGGCGAGTCTCCTCCTCTCCTGCAGGGGGGCGATGCGGCGGCGAAGAAAATCTGGGAGTGGGCGGGCGTTCCGTCTTTCCGAATAAAGAAACCACCCACGATCTCTCCCACGATGCCGCATTTGACGCGTGCCGTTCGGGGAGGGAGCGGTGGATACGGAGTAAGATACGGCATAACCCAGGGCGCGCGTGCCCGTGCCCTGTTTTGGGCTTGGCCCAACAGCGCTTGGCGCCATGAGTGGCCCAGGCCCGGGGGCTCCTGTCGGTGTACTAGAGTAGGGGTACCCTAGTATCCCGAACTTGTGCACGGGCAGTCGCAGCACCCCGCGGCAAGGCTTGCCGGGTGACCGCCAAGGTCCTCCATGGTTCCTTTGGAGCCATTCAAGAACAAAGTATTCAAGCCAAGGAGACAAGGCCCCGGCAAGAGGAGCTTGCCGGGAAGGCCAACCAAGGCATCTCAAGGAACTTGCCGCGACGCGCCACGCGTCCTGGCAAGGCCCGGTGAGCGACAAGCTTCTGGACGCGACAAGACAACGACCGCGGCAAGGCGCTTGCCGCGGCAAGCGACCACTCTGTACCCACGCTCCGGTGCATCCACCAACATGTCGCCCTGGGGCCTTTCCAGGCGCGCGTGGCGAGAGGCTGTGCAGCCAGCGGTGCGCGGTGGCAAGCGACGCTGACAAGATAGCCATTGTGGCAAGCGGTGGCGTCCCTGACGGTCCCTTTTTGCACTATTTGGGCGATGTAGACGGTCATTTAATGCCTTTGTCCCCTGCCGTCAAGGTTAGGTATGATACATTGTACAGGTAGCTGTACCAACCACAATTCCTTTTCCATTTTTACCCTTGTCTACGTTGCCACCTGTCGGTGACCCCTTGAGCATATAAAAGGAGGCCCATGCGCAACGTAGAGGGGGGGGGGGGAGGCAGAAAAACACTCACGCTCGGTCTCGTTAGCAGCTAGTGTGTACTGTAGCACTCAGCGCTCCCGAGCAAGAACTCAATATACTCAGACATGCAGCAGTAGGAGTGTTATCTCTCCAAAGAGCTCCGAAGCTGGGTAAAACTGCTCGTGTGCTTTGCCTCGATCCGCTCTTCGTGCGGTCTCCGCCCCCCGCCGAACCGAAAGGGGCTCGATCCGCCAGTCCCATAGGTGTTCGTGGATCAGTTTCCCCGACACCCTTTATGTGGTGTCGCTAAGACGCCTGACTGTGGCATTTCTCTTAAAGCCCTTTATGTGGTGTCGCTAAGACGCCCGACTGCGGCATATCTCTTAAAGCCCTTTATGCGGTGTCGCTAAGACGCCCGACTGTGGCATTTCTTTTAAAGCCCTTTATGTGGTGTCGCTAAGACGCCCGACTGTGGCATGCTTGTTATTTATTTCATAATTTTAATACTACTATGTTATTGCATATTCATAAATAACATGCTTGCACGCATCAAAGTTCTATTTATCTTTTGTGACTGGCGTCATGAGCATAAAATATTTTCAGCACATCATTATTATATTATACCTGTGTTCATAATGTTTGCGAGTATATTCAAAGTACTCACTGGCTTGTCCCTGGCTATTATCTTGGCCAGATTTTCTTGCGCGGAGAGGAGCGACCGTGGCGACAGTCCCGGAACCTAAGCAATGGGATAGCAGCCTCGCGAAGATAGGAGTTAACCTGGTCAGCTGTTCCTGTGGGAATTGGAGTCCCATAGACACTGATGATCCAGAAACCGCTTCCGCCATCAATCATTAGAAACCATATTGTTGTACTCACATGCCAGAATGGTCTTGTACTACATATTTTGTATTTTGCTTGGAATTTCTGTATCAAGTTGGTGCCTCATCAGCTAACAGTTATCCTGGGGCTGATGAGCACAAGGGCCATTTTTCTAGAAATTAACACCCGGAGAATCGGTCCCCACAAGAGGAGAGGGAGTGGTTTTGAAATGGAGAAGATCAGAAGAGGGAGAGGCGAGGCGGTGGTTTTGGAATGGAGATGATGGAGAGGAGAGGAGGTGGTTTTGCAATGGAGAAGACCACCTCCTCCGTCTAGGCTGCCCCAATGGAGAGGAGAGGAGGTGGGCCAAAGCAAGTATCAGTTGGATTTGGGCTGCCCCGTCTAGGCTTTCTTTTTTTAACATGCGCAGCCCACGACCTCGGATGGGAGGTCCATAGGCATGTTTGTATTTTCTTGAGGGCCGTCATGTATCAACCGGCCTATGGACCTCCCATCCGAGGTTTTATTTTTCCTGAAACATCGGCAGCCCAATTTATGTATTTTTTTAAGACAACGCAGAGGTATGTTCTATTTTTCTATATAAGAATATGAATGCCTAGTCCAACTTATGTTTCCCTTCTAACTATATTATGTTGGAAATATGCCCTAGAGGCAATAATAAAAGTATTATTATATTTCAATGTTCATGATAATTGTCTTTTATTCATGCTATAACTGTATTATCCGGAAATCGTAATACGCGTGTGAATACATAGACCACAATATGTCCCTAGTGAGCCTCTAGTTGACTAGCTCGTTGTGATCAACAGATAGTCATGGTTTCCTGGCTATGGACATTGGATGTCGTTGATAACGGGATCACATCATTAGGAGAATGATGTGATGGACAAGACCCAATCCTAAGCATGGCACAAAGATCGTGTAGTTCGTTTGCTAGAGCTTTGCCAATGTCAAGTATCTCTTCCTTCGACCATGAGATCGTGTAACTCCCGGATACCGTAGGATTGCCTTGGGTGTATCAAACGTCATAACGTAACTGGGTGACTATAAAGGTGCATTACAGGTATCTCCGAAAGTGTCTGTTGGGTTGACACGGATCGAGACTGGGATTTGTCACTCCGTATGACGGAGAGGTATCTCTGGGCCCACTCGGTAATGCATCATCATAATGAGCTCAAGGTGACCAAGGTGTTGGTCACGGGATCATGCATTACGATACGAGTAAAGTGACTTGCCGGTAATGAGACTGAACAAGGTATTGGGATACCGACGATCGAGTCTCGGGCAAGTAACGTACCGATTGACAAAGGGAATTGTATACAGGGTTTTGATCGAATCCTCGACATCGTGGTTCAACCGATGAAATCATCGAGGAGCATGTGGGAGCCAACATGGGTATCCAGATCCCGCTGTTGGTTATTGCCCGAGAGTCGTCTCGGTCATGTCTGCATGACTCCCGAACCCGTAGGGTCTACACACTTAAGGTTCGGTGACGCTAGGGTTATCAGGAAGACAAGTATGTGATTACCGAATGTTGTTCGGAGTCCCGGATGAGATCCCGGACGTCACGAGGAGTTCCGGAATGGTCCGGAGGTAAAGTTTTATATATGGGAAGTTGTTAAACGGACACCGGAAAGTTTCGGGGTCATACCGGTATTGTACCGGGACCACCGGAGAGGTTCCGGGGGTCCACCGGGAGGGACCAGCCATCCCGGGGGGCAACTTGGGCTGCGTAGGGATGGCAGCCAGCCCCTAGTGGGCTTGGCGTGCCCCCCCCTTGGGCCCATGCGCCTAGGGTTGGGGGGGAAACCCTAAAGGGGGCGCACCCCCCTTGCTTGGGGGGCAAGCCCCCCACCCTTTGGCCGCCGCCCCCCTCTAGGGTTTCCCCTAGAGGGCCGGCCCCCTTGCCCCTCTCCTCCTATATATAGAGGGGTGAGGGGAGGGCTGCTACAACACAACTCAAGGCGCAGCCCCTCCCCTCCCCAACACCTCTCCTCCTCCGTAGGTGCTTGGCGAAGCCCTGTCGGAGTACTGCTGCACCAAATACATAACCACAAAGTGCTAGATGTATACATCGGCCGCTCATCTCTGAACTTAACTGTCGAAACTGAACTTAACTGTCGAAACTGAATTTTGCTGTCGAAACTGAATTTTACTGTCGAAACTGAACGCACTAGAGGTGAGGCTAGAAGTCAGTCAACTGACTTTTTCATCTCAGGTCAGTTGATTTTGCAGCCGTTGGATACAAAATCAAGGGCATGCAGTTCATCTTCAACCTCCACCCCTTGAGCCGCCAGCCACCACCGGCCAAACAACCACCCCCCGACGCCCACGACCAGCGGTGCGCCGCCCCACCCGCCCCGAAAACACTCCCCATCGCTGGTCCGCCGCCGCCCCAGCCATCCTTGTAGCCCCCCCC
>NC_041383.1:144884083-144978691 GCF_002162155.2 Triticum dicoccoides | reverse complement strand
GAGCTTTTTCTCCGGCGATCCCCACGCCACCGCCCCACCACTGCCGGCGACCACCACCCCCACTCTGAACCCTAAGATAGATAGTGGGGTACCTCTCCGTCAAGCCCCCTCCCTGCTGAAGCTGATTCTTCCTTAACTCCGGTGAGCCCCCCACCCCCTAAAAATTGACTGACCCAAAAGTTGATTCAGTTGACTGAAGTGTAGCTAAATCGGAGTAGCATCGCAAGCGAGAGCAGGAGCGAGAGCAGCAGCACGAGCAAGAGAAGACCAGGCAAGGGACCGAGAGCAAGAGCAGAGCAGCAGCGCGAGCGAGAGCTAAAGCAGTAGCAGCTCCTATAGATGTGGACATCGCCACCGAGGGAGCGATGCTGTGGAGGAAGTGGCCGGCGACGCCACCATGGATGGAGCCGCGCCGTGTCAGCTCGGGACCGAGCGCTCGCAGCACCGTGAGATCGAATCAATAAGAAAATGTGGCGATTAGTGTACAACCTCTTTGGTGGCGCCGATTAGGCCGCAGCTTCATCGGAGGAAACGGTGATGATGATGCTCTTCCAATGGTGCAGGTGAAGACGGCAGTGTGGGAATGGAGGTGGCGCGAAAGACGAGTGGAACGTCGGGGCAGCTCCTTGGTGGTGGAGGACAGGGTGGCTGAACCGACGGGATGACCAGATCGACGACGGGTCCTCATCTGGTACGGTGGATGAGGGACATCGGGGTGTTGCTGTGGACGACGTCATCGGGGAAGAGGCTCCGGCTGGGTGGCGAACGAAGGAGGGCATGGGGATTCACGGGTTTTGCCGGCCTCAGTGTACGAATGGGTGTGCGGATGGGATGGGAGTGGGGAACCATGGCTTAGGGACGCGCTTGTCCGAAATGTGGGGTAAGTTAAGAAAGTACCCCCCACCGATTTGAGGCGGTTCTTTCGGTTCAGGGGTATCACATGCATTTCGCGTGTCGGGATTTCACAGGAGGTGGGAGTTTTTGCGCGCGTTGTAATTTTGGAATAGCAAGGCTTGGGTTGAGATGGAGGGAGTTGTCGGAGCACAACAAGACAAATATATATCTTAAATATTTCGGGCTAACAAGGCGCGGGTTGAAGAGGCGGGAGTTTCGCAGTGCGATAGACAGAGACGCTAGCTTGAAATTTCGGCATAACAAGGCGCGGCTTGAAATTTCGGGAGAACAAGTTTAACGTGTACCAAAAAAAGACAATTTAGACTAGTATGATAGACTACGTACAATGTGTTTAACACGCACAACACACACATAGACACCATTTAGACTAGTAAGGTACACGTGCATTGCACGCATGAGATTTGACAACCAAATTATGAATAAATACCACACTATAGCATGTAAGCTTTGAGTCATATATGCATGATGTAGATGTTCGTTTAATTCTTATAGTTCATTTCATTCAAAATCATCAAGTTTTTATAAGAAAGCTAATCTATTTTAAGATTCATGGAATTGTGCGCTGTAAGGCATAAAGTAAAAACAAATCATGTAGAAAAACATTTGGGTAATTCTGATACGGAAGATTCTAGAACAAAGAAGAAGTGCTTGTGTTTTGAGGTTTGTGCATTATGATTAAGTTCAACCATAGAGTCTTTTAGATTATGCATGTGGCAAAATCTGGTGGAATCTAAATGATATCCAATGGCCAGTAGTGCTCAAATTTGCCAGCTCTGCACCATCGGATTGGCCTCATCCAACGACCATCTTTCAAAGTTAAAGTTATCCGCCACACCATATAAAAAATATAAAATATAATATATATATAGGGGTATAGATATAGATATGTGATGCGAAAGCCACCCATCATCTCCAATTAGAATAGTGTGTCCATGCACGGATGCAATGTGGCCAAACGATGTCTGCCATCGGTATCTCAAATTCAAACCAATCTGACCTTGTTCAATGTGTATACATTGCAACATGCTCGTTTCCAAACCACACCGCGCAGACCTCTGTTATATTCATGCATGCATGGGTTTCAAACATCATGATCTCCTATTCAAATATTTGAATTCAACTTTACATTGATTATGACCTCACCTAGTCTTTACACCCACACATTGGTCTTCTCTTTATAATTGTACCACTAACTTTCTTTCGTGCATGCATGCACACACACTACCAGTCGGCATTATCCATCGCACGCATGCAATGTTTTTCTTCAGGTCGGTCTCCCATGAAGGCACACACACACACATCCCCGACTCCATCATATCGGGCATTCTATATCTCTCACGTACATGCACAACGATCGATGTTCCTCTATGTGTGTGTGTGTGTGTGTATATAGCTAGGTCTTTCATAGTTTTCCACATAAACCGATCAATCTATATATCTAGTGAGGTCTCACCCTCTTTCCCACGTCCGCATCGATCAATCTATACCTCTCTATATAGGATTACCTATATATCTAATACACCCACATTAATTATATATCCAACGCCCCCCTCTCATCATCCATGCCTTCCGCTTCATCTCTCAGATGCGCGCACAATGGAGAAGACAGGGGGCAGCAAGGGCCCTGCCCCCCCTAACATCACTATATATCGAGGCTAATATGAATGTGATCATTAGAAAATTGCTGGTAAAAATGGTTTAAGTTGATGAACTGACCCTCCTCGTAAAGGATTAGCAATGCTTGGCCCCCTAGCTCATGGGACATTTTTCATGGCTCTGCCACTGCGTGCAACAGCGCACGTTCTCGCCCCCTCTCTCTAAATATCGATCTCGCAGTTGTGCACTCCTTCATAGTCTCCCTCCACTCGGCCCCTCGCACCATCTTCTAGCCCCCCACCGGATATTTCTACATGTACAATCTAGCAGACTCCATGGTTGAACTTAAGCATAATGCACAAATCTCAAAACAACAGTGGTTCTCCTTTGTTCTAGAATCTTCCGTATCATAACTGACCAAACTTTTTTTCTAGTTGAATTGCCATTATTTGTTTTTTACTTTATGCTTTACAACACACAATTCCATGAATCATAAAATAGATTAAGGGCTTCTTTGATTCAAAGGATTCTCGAAGGAATTTTGGAGGATTCTAATCCTTAGGAATTTTTCCTATCTTGGTTGTTTGATTCGTAGGATTGTAAACCATAGGAATTTTTCCATATGAGGGCTCCATTGATTCAAAGGAATTTCATCGGATTTTTGGAGGGTTTGAATCATTAGGAATTTTTCCTACATTTGTCATTTGATTCATGGGATTGAATCCTATAGGAAATTTTCCTATGGAATCATGTGTAATACATTTCATTGGAAATCTAGCATCCACTCCAACCTCTTTTTTCACTTCCTTTGTTTTTCCCGTGGCATCAAACACTGTGTGCTAATCCTATGGGATTCAAGTGGGCATGCCACTCCAATCCTTTATTTTTCCAATTCCCGCGTTTTGAGAATCCTACGAATCAAAGAGGGCCTGATTCATTTGCACTAGATTTCATAGGAAACATCCCATCCACTCAAACCTCTTTGAAAGAATTCTGCATTTTTTCTATGCACAATCAAACACTCGTACCATCCTGTAGGATTCAAGATGACATTCCACTCTAATCCCATGTTCTTCCTATTCCCGCGTTTTGGAAATCCTACGAATAAAACAGGCCCTAGGTTTTTTATAAAAACTATTTGATTTAGAATGAGATGAACTATAAGAATTAAACGAAGCTCTACATCAGGCATATATGACTCAGAGCTTACATGCTACAGTGTGGTATTTATTCGTAATTTGGTTGAAAAATCTGACGCGTGCAATGCACATGTACCTTACTGGTACTTCGAGTATGTGCAAAACACAATGGCACGCTACACAGTGTCTCTCTTATAGTTCATGAAGCCACGTGGCACATGTGGAGGCGTTGTCGCGACATCCTTGTGTGGATTCATTACAGTGACGTGCTGCTGGTTCCAGAAGAATGTACTTGTCCTCCCTGATCCACACTGGCGGTACATGCACGAAGAGAAGATGTGCACGCACGCCATGCATGCACTCATTCCCACGCACGCACACGCGGGTACACAGGCGGATGCAATTTTGTACCAAGATCCACCCCATGTGATAATTTGATGCGTGTAAAGTCCTTCACTTCATTGATGGTCAATTAATATAGCGCATGCAAATTGAGTGGACGTGAGGGCGGAAGAAAGACATTACTACTCCACTGCACGCATGCGAGTAGTTAAATCATGGGTTGCTAGTAGTACTTCCATTGGTCTCCTTCATATTTTGTGCCAATTTTTGACAATAACATAATATTTACGCATCTGAGCAGTGTAGTCTACTTGAAATTTATTTTCCACTAAACTCATCGGGAGCCGTTTCGGGCCTCGAAACCAAAAACCATCAATTAATCTTTACCTTGTTCCCATCACATTCGAAAGTACTAGTGCTACAATTAAGTGCAAGCCTGCTCACACCTACCAATACGTACCTAACCTGAATGTGTTCCCACTATGCAGGTTTTAGTACTACTGCTAATACTTAGGTTATAAAAAGGAGAACTACCTAACCAAAAATTACTCTACCTTCCTCCTCATAAGTCCTCCTTCTTCGTCCGTCCTTGCAATGGCCGGTGTGCAGATCTCTAGGTTGAGAACTACTCGTAACAAGGGAGCGGCAACCAAGGCTGCAGAAAAAAAGAGAGGGCTCGCCGCCATGCAGATACCTCAAAAGATCTCTCACGGGCAGGCGATGGCTCCCAGGAGCGCCCTAGACGCGGAGGCGAACATCCCGAGCTTGCGGCGCTGGAGTCGTTATCCCTCGACGGCATGCCCGATCAGCTCAATAAGCACCTCAATAAGCAGAAGGAGTTCATCCATGGCTTGGTGGAGCTGCTGAAGGAGAGCCTCGACGACATGCCCGCTGAGCTCAATGAGCAGGGGGAGTTGACCACCGACTTGGTGATGCTGCTGAAGAAGAGCATTGCCTCGGAGAAGAAGGCGACTGGCGAAATCCTACAACTTCAGGAGGACAAGGTGAAGCTCTGCCACGAGCTCGACCTGCTGAAGGAGGAGAACTCCGGCTGGAAGAAGCTGCATGAGAATAGTAGTTCCTCGATGAAGATGTTGCAGGCCCTCATCATGGAACAGAAGGAGGAGTTGGCGAAGCTCCGCATCGAGCACCCGGCTGCTGCCAAGGTACGTAATGCGGCCGTGGAATAGATGATGAAGGCTCGCGTCAAGAAATCCCGCGTCATGGACACAATGATGAAGATGCCGGAGGAAACGCGCAAGGAGATGGAGGTCGTGGAGGCGATGAAGAAGCTATTACGACTCCGTGGCCAGCAACCCTTCATGTAGTGAGAGCAGCGCCCCAGACTTGTGTGTGCGTCTTCCTTCTTTTTTTGGGGTCATAATCCTCCTTCTTCTTTTGCTACTGTGTTTCTTATTTTGCTTCACGTGTTTCACCGCACGTGTCACCTTCTCTGCGAGGCATGAATAGAACAATGCTAAAAATGAGATGACTAGTAAATTAGATCATTCTTTATCGCCAATAGAACAATGCCTCTTGCTAGTAATATATAATAAGAGTAGAGAGTAGAGGATATGGCACTGGGCTGCCGTGTTTCGTGCTCCTCCGTCGTACTCAAGTGGAAAGCTTGAGTATACCGCACGGTTCTTTGCTCCTCCTTAGGTCGTCGGCACATTTATACAAGCAGTCAAATCACAAGGCCCTGCCTTCCAGCAGTAATGAGCCGTCAAATCACAAAGGCCCTCGCCTCTCGTGAAAAGGACCAAGCTAGACTGCCCTGCCCTCTAGCCTTTTAAAAAATGTATACATTTGTATAGTAGTAGTATCGATGGACTGCGCCATGGAGCAAAACTAACAAGATGTAATTAAAGAAAAAAAGTGGTACATATAGAGAGCGCTCGTCGCCAAATTATGCATATACTATATGACACTACCCACTATGAAGGTACTAATAACATAGACTAGTAACTGGTCTATGTTACTCTCCACTATGACCAACCAAAGTCGAGGCGCGGATACCAACGAGGGCCTGGTTGTGTCTATACTTGGACAACTCACCCGACTGCATGTGCACCAGGCAAACGAAGCTCAAAAATGCAATTACATATCTAAAAAATGCCATCGTTAAGTTAGATGTTTGCTCAGAAATGCCATTAGACATTGTTATTTTCACGTCAAACCCGTTGACCATGTTACATAACAAAAATAAGCCGATTCTCACAATGATAAGTTAATGGTGTCCAGCACAACACACCCCTCAAATAAAACTAAGCACCCTGGAATTCTTTGACAAAACTAAGCACCTTGAAATTCTTTGACAACTAAACTGCTGGCTATATGATGTTGGCCATATATATTGTACGTATATAATGTCAAAAAATGAGTGGTAGTACTATACCAACTAAAAGATGAAATGTATGAAATATAACGAGAAGAAACATAACATAGTTCTGCTGGGGGCTCGGCACAACACACCCCTCAAATAAAACTAAGCACACCTGAAATTAAATTAAGCAACTAATCCGGTAGACACTGCATTAGAACCACCATGAGCAACGACACTGCCACCTTACTCGGAGTCCTCGTCCACATCCTCGACTTCGTCCTTGTCCCTCTTCCTCTTGGGCGATACTTCTTTGCTTGAACCACACACTTGGCTCTTGCTCTTCATCCAACCCTTGTAGATATTGAAACAAAGGTAGCCATCCATTGCAGCATAGTGGATGTGGTCTATATCTAGTACAGTCCACTGCCATGCACGATGAAGCGTGTGCGAAGCTTTCTTCAGTTCACCATACATAGGATGAACCATGGCTCCTGCCAGGGTCAGCATTGAAGGCTGATCAAGGGAGGGCACCAATCCTTCCTTCTGGAGGTCGAAGGGGTTGCCTACAACGAGGCCTATCCGACCGAGGATTTCCTTGTCGTTCCTAAAGTCTACAATAACGAATTTGACTCGGCCGCCCTCGAGGAAGTTCTTAAATTCCTCGCACTCAACGTTGGCATGATATATGTGGTAGACCAAGCATAAGTCATGCACGCAAATCTGGATCACGGCGGGCTTCTTCTTCTCTGCCTCCTTTAGTTTCTTCTCGCTTCCTAGGACTGTGGTGTACTCAACATCTAGCGCAACGACCCACTCATCATTTGAGTTTTCGAACATGAGTTTGAAGCGAGCAAGGCATTCTTTCACTGTTGCAGAAGAACGGGTGTAGATGACGTCAAACTCATCGTCGGTGATGGTTCTAACCTTGTACTCACCAACGATCATGGAGATTTGGGACACCATGGATTTGGGAGGAGGGTTAGGATTAGTGGAACTGCCATAATGTGAAAGGACGAGACGACTAGGAGAGGTTTATCGATTGTAAAAATGTCGAGTGGGGGGGCGCGTGCGAATGGCAGGGTAGTGGCTTGCCTAGTGGATAAATGGATTCATGCACAGTACTATGGGGGCCCAATTAGATGTCATGTCTACTCGACGCCCAATTAAATGGCTTTCGATGTCATGTCAAGCGTCGGAAAAATTACAGGTGATACAAATCTTTCCATTCTCCCATGATACGGGCTTCTGAGAGCCCTTGGATCTGAGATCGAACGGTTGCCTGGCGTGATTCTAGACCTATGGGTGAATATCCTATCCTGGAGGGTTATTCTGCAAATTTTTGATCTCAGATCCAAGGGCTGCCAACAGCCCGTATCATGGTCGCGCCTACCACGACCGTCGCATCGCTCGCGTGGTCGTGCCCTTGGAGATTTAACATGGTGCATTAGGCTATCTGATGTTGGCATGTCATACATAGTCATCACTTAGTCACTCATACAATAAGGTTAGCTATAAGAGTATTTTTGTTTACTTCTCTCTATCTCTTTCTTCATAGTATTTATTGCATTTGCCAAGGAGTGACCTCTTCCAACGAAATGGTGCTTAGATGAGGTGCTATGGGCATTAAATGGCTTAGCAACTCAAGTCCCTAATGCATAGGTTCTTAGTTTTTTGTTGCTAAGTTTGCTTCATCTAGGTACACGCGCTTATCATCGTTTCTTCCCGGGGTCACCAAACTAGTCTCTCTCTTCTTAATTAACTTGCCACATCAAACTTTATGCCTATGTGGCAGGCTTAGCACCTGTAGGATCAAGTACAATAGTGGGTTATAAGCCCGCTTTACATGGCATTTTTGCATATGTGGGGGAAAGAGGCAAGGAAAAAGTGGAGGAGTGGGCTATCAAGCAAGAGCCAACCTCTACATGGTGGAGCATCGGGAGAGGCACCTATATGGAGGTGGTCAGGAATCCAGCTTGGCAGTTAAAATGATAATGGCAAGTCAAATCACCGGGCCCCACCTGTCCAGCAGTAACTCACTGTCAAATCACATAGCCGTACGTATGCAACAGCCTACTCCCTCATCTTCTCGCGTCTCTGTCAAACCGACTAGGCAGAACTGCCCCGCCTACCGCGCGAGAAAAGCCCCGCCCTCAACTTTTAAATAGTACAATAAACTAATTTTGTTTCCATGGATTGCGCCATGGAGCAAAGCCTCAAGAAAACGATGGTACACATGTACGGAGTATACAGCACGCCCATCGCGTTCGCATCGCACCCCAGACGGTCGGTCGGTCTGGCACGCCGCTCTCCGAATGGAACACGCGTCATATTGCATTTGCACACACATGTGGGACCGCAATTGAGAACCGACCATAGGCACACTTCCCGGCCCCGCAAGTCGGGTGAGTTAATAGAAGTACATACGTTGGTACCTGGACGATCCCTGCAAGACACGAAAGATCTGTTCGTCCATGCATGTGACCAGACTCCAGCAGACACGTCTGGATTGGCTATCGTCTACATATCGTGCAGGCTGTGCTGTATAGGGTTGTAGTTCTGGTGAGAAATCTAAAAAAAAGGTTTCTTGCATCTCGCAAAATTAGGTGTCATGTGCTTCGAATCACTGCGAGGGTTAAACAATGACAACTGAGTTGGTCTAGTCATTGGGGTCACATGCACGAAGACTACTCGGCTGCCATCTAGGTCAAGCCGGCTATGTTAATTAGGACATCTATCGACGGACCCCTTTTCTATGAGTTTATCTTTAATTTGAGCTTTGATCCTCGTCTAATTTGTCCGTCGGGATTCATCTTGTCTCCTTTGGGCAGGGAGGTTATGATTTCTTGTCATGTGGCATTTTGTCATGTTATATGTTATAATCCGGTGCTTCAGATCAAAATGACGACAACTGCGCCTCCGGGGCACGTGCATGAAGACTTCTCGACAGTCATTGCTAAGGTCAAGCCAGCTCCGGCCGATGGACAAAAGAAAACTAGTACTCCACTATATAGGCAGGAGCCTCCGCGCTTGCTTGCTAGTGTTGCTCTCTTCACATTGTCTCGTCCTCTCCAGATCTAAACATGACAGCGGTGGCCACACTCTCTCTCTACTCACCACTGGTCACAGATCTAGCCGGATCCTCTCTGTCGGGAAAGGTGAGAAGGTGCAACGTTCACGCGGTCGTCCTCGGTGACAGCTCTTACCCACTGCCGGTGCGTCCCGATCAGCGTGCCTTGTCGTTCTCTCCCAAGCATCACTGGCAAGGGAGGGCCTCCCACCCTTTCTTCCTCGCTGCCGTAGTGTGGGCAGATCCGGCCTCCCGCCGCCCACCTAGCAACATCCCGGCGACCCTCAGGTATAATATCCTTCGAAACCGGCCTTGCTCTACTTCCCGAGCTCCTGATGTTGCTGCATTTGTATCTTTTACTATTTCTCAGGCCCCCTCGTTTAGATAGGATCGATCGGCTGTTCGAAAACCACCTATTTTTTTACTGTTAAGAGGTAAAACTAGTTCATGCACTCGAATCTAGTAGTACTTGGTTCAAACAAGGAAGAAAGCAGGTGGGGGTGGGGGAAGATTTGTTACCTGAATCTAGGACTTGGTCGAAATAGGAAATAATGGGGGAGAAAAGTAGCAGAGACTGGCTATCCAAATGGTCTCTAGGTCTAATAGGGAAATAAAGGGAATGCAGTACAAACTCAATATAAACCCGATCTATTGGTTGAAAAAGGAAAGAAAGTGGGGACTGGCAGACAAGTCAACAGAGTAAGTCCAGCATTAGATTTGCTAGCCTCTCACAGTATAAGGTGGCTATATACCGAACAAAAATGGGACCAACCCAGATATCCTCTTCTGATGTTTGTTGCCCCGAGCCGCTCTTATGTAATGCCACTGGTAAAATGTAGCAGTCGCACTGTTAAAAGTAAGGACACGTTAAACCAATGTTGTTTCAATGTAATGCCTCCAATAATATGAATCAATGGCACTTTTTTTCATGTCCTGCTAAATTTCCCATTAAGATAAGTTGCTTCTTTTCGTTAGAGGTGCAACTGTCCTGGTCCACCTACTCTCCTGGAGCTTCATGACCAACCTCGATGTTGCTCAATTTTATTGCAACTAATGAAGAAGAAGCTCTGTGGGTTTCGTTTTCTGATGGAAATGGAACCGGGGCTGGAGCCCTTTTCATAAAAGAAGAAGAAGAAGAAGAAGAAGAAGCTGCTTGCTCATGGGACATTGCTTCATTTTAGGTGAATTGCACCAAAAGGTCCCATGAATTGAATCATCCATGTTGGTGGCTGGTGTCATCCCTTCTACGATGGCGTTGACTGCAGATATGGTTCCCATCACGAGGTATGTTCCTTTTTGGTCTGACCGTTTGCCAAAGATCCTGCATGTTGATCCTGCTCTTGTGATACTGTTTTGGCACCGCCATGATAAAGCAGTAGTGTTATTATTTTGCACCTTAATCTAGTGGCACTATTAATTTGAGGCAATGTTTTGGCACCGCTAGTGCCACTATTTTTTTATATATCGAAAGAGGGGGTTCCCTCCGATTTCATTAAAGAAACCAAACCATAGAGAACCATTATCCGACAAGATCTTAGTGTAAACGGGCACTTATGCAACTACTACTAGAACGGACTGAGTACTAGCAGGAGACAAGTTCACCACATAACCTAGGCAGGTAGGGGGATGCAGCACCAGCTCGACCAAGTTTGGATTACAACCCAAATGCTACCACAGAAACATCAGGGGGAAGATAGGGATAGAAAGAGCCAGCTTCAGCATCCCAGTCTAAGCACCCCTGGCCTTCATCCTTGCGACGCACGGTACACCTCGTTTGCCACCTGCTCAACCCTAGTGTTACTGATAAAATGAAGTAATAATACAGTTAAAATAGAGCGAGTGTCCTCTCTATCATTTCATTTCCAATGTAGATAAAGAAAGTTCTTCTCTTTGTTAATGTATGTTTCATCAACTAGTCCCATTGTTAATGTTTAAGCGTTTCTGCAAACTGGGGTGCTTAATTTTAGTTGATCTGCACAATGTCTCAAGGCCCCTCCTTGTACTACCGCTGTACACTGATGTTCATCACTGGCAAAAGGTGTATCGGGGAGACTTGGGTCGATTTCCAGTATGATGTAATATTTACTTCTGTTTATTAGTGTATGTTTCATCAACTAGTGCCACTATAATCTAATCACGCCTTTTCATTATCTGTGCAAACATGGTTATTCAGCTGCATTTTGGTGGAACTGCACAAATGTATGGATGGAACCAGCATATATGCAGAGTGTGAGGTGCCAAGTAAAAATTACCGACACCAACCCTGCTCCATCTAAGCATTGGCATCCACCACCATCAGTGGGATGTGTGGCGCTCACTATGGACAGATCTTTCTCGGCAGCAAATCCTCTAACCAAATACTAGTAGCTTAGACTTTAAAATATACTAATAGCTGATATTGGCAGTTTTCTAGGGGTGTACTCTTTTGTGAAAGAAGCACCAATCTATTTTTCTTTATTTCTACACAGTGTCACAACTTTGACCCAAAGGTCCAGAGCTATTTTAGGGTGATCGGTGTAGTACTCGGAGACTGATTGTAAGCATGATTTTTATTTGTTGTCACACTGATTGTAAGCATGATCAGATGGAAGATTAGGTTAGTGCGAAGCTTACCTTAAACCCTACCGACGCCGTTGAAATGAGGCAAGCGTCGAGGGAACCATGGAGAACGGCGGGGAAGCGACGTCGCGCCATCTGGCCTCCCCTTGCGGTGGGAGAACGAACGCTCCTGTGGCTCTGGCTGGCTCTGCACCCTCACGAACGACACACCGTACTCGATCAAATCGTTATCCTCTGGGTGCTCGACCTTCGACTTGTACGCCCACCACCTCCGCCTGACTTTCGCCTCGAGCGAATCTGTCTGCTCCATCGCCCAGAGGAGATACTCGATGAACTTGAAGGACTGCGGCGTGACTGCCGCCGAGGAGTACATCGCCGCCCTCATCACCATCATCTTGCTCTTTAGCATACATTGCCACATGGCCCTCACCGTCCTCGAAATCTCCCACTCATTGTCAAACCAAGTAAGGATCTCCTTTAACCTGTCTAACTTTGCCTGGTCACCGCCGGCGATCTGCCTGATTCGCTGCTGCATCCCCTCCATAGATGTCCTTCTGAGTGGTCCTGTGCTAGCTTTGGAAGATGGGAGGAGAGACAGTGGCCTTGAAATAGAGAAGAGGGGGAGGCGAGACGATGGTTTTGAATCGGAGATGATGGAGAGGTGTAACACCCCAAAAATTTAACCAAGTTTCAAATATTTAAATTTTGCCAGGAGTTTTAAAATTTTTATTTCTGTTGATTTCAGAACTTTTCTTTTAATATTATGGAGTCTTTCCCAAGTGGATCCTTACAATATGTATTGAACTTCTATGCTCTCTCATTTAAGAACTTTTCTTAATCAATAGAATTATTTATTAACTTATTTCACCCTGAGCTTTATTCATTAAAATGACTTGTTTTAAGTTTGAAGCTCTTTTTGAACTACAACCAGTTGATATATTTAGCCAAAAATCCAACCAAGATTTGGAGATGTCATGTGATGTCTCTAGATCACTTTTGTGCAATAATATATTTATTTCATTGCATATTTTGAGTTTTACACCTATTCTTCAAATCTGGTCCAGTGGGCATTTTTGCACTATAGCCTAATTAAAAATTTTCCTAGAGCCTCCACCAAAATTATGGGATGTCAGTGGTAGCATGCCATCCAACTTTATGCAAAAACCTAGTGTTGTTCTTTGGATAAATTGAGTGAATCAACCTCTTTTTCATTCTGGACCAGCCTTGTGTTTTCTACTGCAACCCTATTCTTTCTTGCTCTAGTGACCTTGTGCTTTCTCATGCTTATAGTCAACCCTGCAAAACCCCTAAGTCCAGGAGCATGCACCCTTTGGAACACTTTTAGTCCATGTAATGATGCCATTTACTCCCTGTCCAGAATTGTAGTTTTGCAAAACTTACACTAGCAAGTTTCTCCTTTTGGCAAACTAACTTCACCACCCTCCCATACATCCATAGAGACACTGATCTGGAGAATTTGTCCACCCCAAGTACTGCCTGGATGCCCTTGGCATTTTGACAAACACCCTGAGTGCATAGCCAGATTTGGCATGATTTCAAGTTTACATTGTGAACTTGAGCCCCTGACCTATCCAGCATGTCCCATGGATTTGCCCTAGCCTATAACCCCACCCTGCTAACCCTCTTGTGGTTTGGAACCCCCTAGCATGCCATAGCATTTCATCGAGCACGTCCCGGACATGCTCTGGGCGCGCCCAGAGTGTGCGTTTGGCACGCACGTGCGCCCGAGCCGCCGCGTCCCGCCCCGCACTCACTCCGGTCCGTGACCGACCGCAGCCAGCACGCCGTGTCCCCTTCTGCACCCGACAAGCCCCGTAGCTCTCGCCACGTCTCCGGCAGGCCAGCAGCTAGCCTCCACTGCCACCCGACAGCTCCTGCGCTGGCCAGCGCCGCCCAAGCCACCTCCGCTTGCCAGCTCGCCCTTGGAGCAGTAGCCGCTCGTCCGCTAGCTCCTGCCGCCATCCCCAGCCTCGCCACGATGCCCTGCAGCTACAGCAAGACAGTCGCCGGCGTCCATATCCGCGACCGCCGCTGAACCGCCTTGACTCGCCTATTTATGGAAGCCCCGAGCCCGTTCCCGCACACAGGCAACCTCAGGCCACCTCAATGGCGCTTCCCTAGCTCGCAATCGACCCGGGGAGGTTTTCTTCTCCGTCTCCGGCAACTCCTGCCGCCGCCACCACCCTGGGCATTCCGGCACCGCTAGGACCTCCCCTCTCCACTCTCTCCACCAGGAGCCCTCTCTTCCTCCCGTGAACCTTTCCCGCTGTTCGATTTTGATTGGGAACCACCACAGCCCCAAAACCACTTTGCTCCCGAGGCCTCCTCCACCGCGAAGCTCACCGTCGGCGACTCCCTCCACCCCCGCCGACCCAACGACCACCGTGAGGACCGCTCCGGTCTTGCGGATCCATCTCGACACTCTGGAGCCCGCGGGGAGAAGCCATTCGCCGGCGGTGATCGCCGTCGCCTCGCCTCCGTTCGGGCGAAGGAAGAAGAAGGAGGGATGGACTGGTCAAACCTGACCAGTGGGCCCCCTGGACCCACTGTCAGTGACACCGCCCCAGTCCATGTGGGTTAAGTGGAAGCGCGTTTCCGAAATACGCCTTCGATGTGTACGTTTTCGAAACATTTTCTTTTCTGTTTTATTTTTTTATAACAGATTTTGACCAAACTTTGACCGGCTTTATCTTATTAATTACAACTCCAAATAGATTAATTCTTTTTCCTACCTCTCTCAAATATTGTCTAGTTTATTTTAAGATTTATTTAAAAAAAATTCAAAACAACTTTTTGTGCTGTTTTGATTTTATGTATTAATTCAAATATATTCTTTTAAATAGGATTTTTGAATATTTCAAGATGTTTTGGAATGCACCCTGCTTTCCCATGACCTGAAGGCAAGCATTCTGAACCCTGGTGTAATTTTTGTGTGTGTTGTTTGACTCGGTGAGAACACCACCCAGACACGAGCATACGTCATTTTATGTGAGGATGTGATCCTACTCATGAGTGCATATTAATGATTTTTATGTTGATGGAGTTGATATGGTTGTGATGGAAATCACCGTCATATGCCTTTCATGCATACCGGAAAGGAAGCCGGGAAGGCCTCTGTCTTGGGTAGACACGATCTTGTCCCTAACCCTCCGTCGAGATGGTCGTGTCCGGTATGACATGAGGGGGTATGTCGCGTGGTGTTTCTATCTGTTGGTTGAAGTATATGTATTATTATGCTAATCTTGCAGGAAATATTTGAACCTCCTGAGTCGACCGTAGATCGAGTCTTGTGCCAGTAACCCCATACTTGCTCCATACTACCACTCGTCTCTACAACAAGTAGGGTACGGTTCAGTAAGTTGTCAACCCCTTTCCTAGCACACACCGTACAGAGAGGCCATGGTGGAAGATACAGGAGGCATCCAGTAGTCATGCCACCGGGTCCGGGAGCATGGGTGTTTCGGTTGTAGCCGAAGGGGGTAGCTCCCCAGTTTGCGCGCGGTATAAATTTTGTGATCCCATGTTACGTCGAGGTTGTAGCCTCCCCACTTAGAGTTTTGCTTGACAGGTGTCGTGGGTGATTCCAGACACATGTGAGTTAAGCTGGTGTGTGCAAGTTAGGTGTGTTTCCAACAAAAAGACCGTAGACGGAATTAGTCCCGATGGACTAAAGGAATCCGTCACTCGTGGGTAAAGAGTACACCCTCTGCAGAGATTAAACCTATTCTAATAGCCGTGTCCATGGTTAAGGATTACAGTCTGGGATGGGTCAAGTGTCGGTCTTCGGAGGTGAAACTGTTAAACCAGAACTGGAATCGTGACTTGTGACTTGTGATAATTATGATTATTATTTTTGTTGTGGACTAACCCGTGATATTATTGGTATTATCGAATATCCCCGGGATGGTTCTACCTCCTGGATATTCACTATGTTTTCTTTTAAAAGCCCTTTATGTGGTGTCGCTAAGACACCCGACTGTGGCATTTCTTTTAAAGCCCTTTATGTGGTGTCGCTAAGACGCCCGACTGTGGCATTTCTTTTAAAGCCCTTTATGTGGTGTCGCTAAGACGCCCGACTGCGGCATTTCTTTTAAAGCCCTTTATGTGGTGTCGCTAAGACGCCCGACTGCGGCATTTCTCTTAAAGCCCTTTATGTGGTGTCGCTAAGACGCCCGACTGCGGCATTTCTCTTAAAGCCCTTTATGTGGTGTCGCTAAGACGCCCGACTGCGACATTTCTCTTAAAGCCCTTTATGCGGTGTCGCTAAGACACCCGATTGTGGCATTTCTTTTAAAGCCCTTTATGTGGTGTCGCTAAGACGCCCGACTATGGCATGCTTGTTATTTATTTCATAATTTTAATACTACTATGTTATTGCATATTCATAAATAACATGCTTGCACGCATCAGAGTTCTATTTATCTTTTGTGACTGGCGTCATGAGCATAAAATATTTTCAGCACATCATTGTTATATTATACCTGTGTTCATAATGTTTGCGAGTACATTCAAAGTACTCACTGGCTTGTCCCTGGCTATTGTCTTGGCCAGATTTTCTTGCGCGGAGAGGAGCGACCGTGGCGATAGTCCCGGAACCTAAGCAATGGGATAGCAGCCTCACGAAGATAGGAGTTAACCTGGTGAGCTGTTCCTGTGGGAATTGGAGTCCCGTAGACACTGATGATCCACAAACCGCTTCCGCCATCAATCATTAGAAACCATATTGTTGTACTCACAGGCCAGAATGGTCTTGTACTACATATTTTGTATTTTGCTTGGAATTTCTGTATCAAGTTGGTGCCTCATCAGCTAACAGTTATCCTGGGGCTGATGAGCACAAGGGCCATTTTTCTGGAAATTAACACCCGGAGAATCGGTCCCCACAAACTTGGTACCAGAGCCAGGCTGACCATTGGCTAATCCTATCTTAGCCTAGTCGGAAAACTTAGGCAAACCAATCTACCAGACCCTAACCAAAACCCCAGCCAAGCTTCCCGTGCAAGATAGCCACACTGTGATCCTGGCACTTTTGGCAGTCGGTGCCCAACCTATCAGCCTAACCTGTCGATCACACACGAGTGACCGATGGCAAAAATGTCTCATTCGCAAGCGTGCGAAGGAAGACTCCATCCCCTTTTCTATAAAAAGGGCACGCTAGCCTCAACCCAGCACAGCACAGCCTCTTCCCCAACCTAGCCACAATGCCTGGTCCCGTAGTGCACAATGAGACCACAACAACCAACCTTGGAGGTTTCGTGACCATACTCGCAAACCTCACCCGTCGTGCCTATGCGTTAGAAGAGCCCCCAGAATATGTTGTGTACCAAGGACCCATGAGCGGCGAGGACCGCCAATTCTGGGCCACTGTGCACATCTACGGTAGGGGTCTATTGCCAGAACGCCCCTACAGGTTCACCGGAAGAACAACTTCCTTCGAGCCACAAGCCATCCAGCTAGCCGCTCGAGAGGCTATAGTTCAACTCCGGCAGTTGTCGCCCAGAGTTAACTGTCGCTCGTTCTACTACTACCCCAGGCGTGAAGGGTATGGTAGACCACCCCAAGTTGCCAACGGAGATCACGAGATGGATCCCGCGTTGTTGCACCTAGTGCGCTATGTAAGTGCACTAGAGGCACTGTTCGACCAGATCACCATTGATCTGATCGCAGCTCGAGGAGAGCTGGTTCGCAGAGCCCCGGCGAACAGGGAAACCGAGCCCGACGCCGACAACCCAGTCATGCTGTTCGGACACCCGATCGAGACCCTGAGGTTAGCTCCAACCAGCGGCCAAGGTGCCTTGATGACCCCAGAAGTGCTTCGTCACCTTTTGGGAGCACACTCCAACGGAATTGTGGCCAACAATCCCCGCGATGGTCATCATCGCTACCCCGACCCTGCAGTTCCTCCGCCATCTCCGACTAATCCCGACAGTGAGACACGTGGAGAAGCCTCGACATCCACCAGGCACGCCCGTTTAGACATAAACGAGGTAGACTAAGCCGTACGAGTAGTACCGAGTCTCAGTGTATCCTCGCTTGTAATCATGCGACCTTGTATATAAACGCAACCTATCATTGTGCCTCTGTTTTAATAGTAGCCTTGCGTGTTTTGTCAGCGCATAGTTGCACATTTTTCGGGCACAACTACCAAAACCAACCCCGACGACACCCACAGTAACACGTCTCTTTATGAGATATGTGTATCCCTGACACTGATCCCGACCTTTGGAGCTAATCTGGCAGATTTATTACCTTTCACCACGGTAAATAAACCAACCCAGATGCTATATAAGAAGGCCACCTTGTGACCTTACCCAGCAACCCTCACCTCGTGCACCACTCTCACAACCATTTCTTGCCATGCCGAGCCCTAGTATTTATTGGAGAACCCCAGATGCAACCCCAGGTAGCTTTGTCAAAATATTGTGGGACTTTACCTGCAGTACCATGGGTTCTACCCAGCCACCCCAGTACGAGCTGTTCAAATCAAGAATCACCCCTTCCACCTCAGAATATTGGGCAGCAGTACACATCCCTCCTATAGACTCCAACCAAGATCCAACGGAGGTTTCCTTCGTAGGGAAATCTATGCCAACCCCATGCCTGGCCATAGAAGCTGCTGCGAAGGAAGCAATTGCTCGTCTTTGATTCGCGGTACCCTATGCCCGCGAACGAGGATATTATTATTTTCCGAGCCGTGCAACGCCCGGAGGAGTAACATCTTTTCTCGGTGGGCGGATTGAGAGACCCAGTGCTAGCCAACCTTATCCAGTACATCATCGCTCAAGAGCATTTGAACCAGCGAGTGATGGATTGTCTCCAGAGTCTCGCTGATTTGAATCCTCAGATTGCAATCGGCAGACCATTGAGGCCCGACCCGGAGAGAGACATACATCGACTGGTCAATCCACTTCCTCCGATAGAAGAGGAGTGTATTCCATTGCCAGAGACTCTTTCTCGAGACCCTGTGCAGTTACCATTCTCATTTTAGACGTCACTGCTGTGTTTGTTATTTCAACATTTATTATTACGTTGTAACTTATGCATGGTACCTAGAATTTGTGTGGTGAGTTGAATATTTAGTTTCTACTTATATGAGTGGTTTTCTTTGTGAGTAACCTGTGTAACCGCGAAAATCCTGGAATGAGATTTCTTTTCCCTGAGTTGCTGCATCGTTTATCCTCTCACGACATGGATTATTTTTATTCACGCAGCACCACGGCAGCAGACCCACAACCACTCGGACTCTTACACTGCTTGCAAATACACGCAACCATGTTGCATCTCACCGACCATCTCCCTAAGCACACCATAGCCTCCAAGGGAGAGATTAGCGGATAATCATCCGGATACTAATCACCTCCGGCACACCGATAACAGTGAACAACCAGAATTACGCTTAATCCCCGTGATCACCGCCACCGTGGAGAGCCAGCACCCGAGCGGCAGCATCACAGCGATCATCAAAGATCATCGCGCACAGGAGCACAGAGAGCCCCAGCACTGCCGCCAGCCCTCCACACACCAGGATCACGTACCAATACGGCACCGTCTCCGCCATTGGAGCCTTGTCTCGAGCTCCGGTAAGCAATAATGGAGGAGAAGGAGGAGGAGAAATGAGGCCAAGTGCGAAGATGAAGAAGGAGCACCGTGGTCGTTTTATAGCTCAAGATCGGTGTACGATGGGCGAAGTCCACCAGCATCGCTCGTCGCCCGATCGCCAGTGTTCGGAGGCGAATCCGCGAGCAGTGCCGACAGCGCACTGGCCCGCGAGGTGAGTACACACTGCACCGGCAGCAAGCACGCCGCGCACTACCGCAGTACGTCCTAGATGCCCTACGCGCTAGACATCACCGGTGGAGAAAACCGGGAAAAGCGCGCGGGAGAGAGGAAGAAGAGAGAGCCGGAGGAAGGAGAGACTGACAGTGGGCCCCGGTCCCACCTGTCAGCCAGAGGGAGCACTGTGCTCTCGGGTACGACCAGCGTATTGTAGAATTTAGAATTTATTCTAAATTCACGGCGTCCAGCATAGAAATCGCTCGTTTTCCCTAAACGTGGAACTTCTCCGCACAGCGCCAGTATCCCACACTATAGTTACTCACCACTTATTGCCCTCTCACTGTAGCCACTTTTTACCGCTTTAGTAAAATGATCTTTTGAACAAGTAAAAGTATTTTGTTTTACAACCCTTAGCAAATCTCGAGTACGAGATTTTTCTTAAGGGGGGTAGTAATTGTAACACCCAAAAAATTTAACCAAGTTTTAAATATTAAAATTTTGCCAGGAGTTTTAAAATTTTTATTTCTGTTGATTTCAGAAATTTTCTTTTAATATTATGGAGTCTTTCCCAAGTGGATCCTTACAATATGTATTGAACTTCTATGCTCTCTCATTTAAGAACTTTTCTTAATCAATAGAATTATTTATTAACTTATTTCACCCTGAGCTTTATTCATTAAAATGACTTGTTTTAAGTTTGGAGCTCTTTTTGAACTACAACCAGTTGATATATTTAGCCAAAAATCCAACCAAGATTTGGAGATGTCATGTGATGTCTCTAGATCACTTTTGTGCAATAATATATTTATTTCATTGCATATTTTGAGTTTTACACCTGTTCTTCAAATCTGGTCCAGTGGGCATTTTTGCACTATAGCCTAATTAAAAATTTCCCTAGAGCCTCCACCAAAATTATGGGATGTCAGTGGTAGCATGCCATCCAACTTTATGAAAAAACCTAGTGTTGTTCTTTGGAGAAATTGAGTGAATCAACCTCTTTTTCATTCTGGACCAGCCTTGTGTTTTCTACTGCAACCCTATTCTTTCTTGCTCTAGTGACCTTGTGCTTTCTCATGCTTATAGTCAACCCTGCAAAACCCCTAAGTCCAGGAGCATGCACCCTTTGGAACACTTTTAATCCATGTAATGATGCCATTTACTCCCTGTCCAGAATTGTAGTTTTGCAAAACTTACACTAGCAAGTTTCTCCTTTTGGCAAACTAACTTCACCACCCTCCCATACATCCATAGAGACACTGATCTGGAGAATTTGGCCACCCCAAGTACTGCCTGGATGCCCTTGGCATTTTGACAAACACCCTGAGTGCATAGCCAGATTTGGCATGATTTCAAGTTTACATTGTGAACTTGAGCCCCTGACCTATCCAGCATGTCCCATGGATTTGCCCTAGCCTATAACCCCACCCTGCTAACCCTCTTGTGGTTTGGAACCCCCTAGCATGCCATAGCATTTCATCGAGCACATCCCGGGCATGCTCTGGGCGCGCCCAGAGCGTGCATTTGGTATGCACGTGCGCCTGAGCCGCCGCGTCCCGCCCCGCACTCACTCCGGTCCGTGACCGATCGCAGCCAGCACGTCGTGTCCCCTTCTGCACCCCACGAGCCCCGCAGCTCTCGCCACGTCTCCGGCAGGCCAGCAGCTAGCCGCCACTGCCACCCGACAGCTCCTGCGCTGGCCAGCGCCGCCCAAGCCACCTCCGCTTGCCAGCTCGCCCTTGGAGCAGTAGCCGCTCGTCCGCTAGCTCCTGCCGCCATCCCCAGCCTCGCCAGGATGCCCTACAGCTACAACAAGACGGTCGCCGGCGTCCATATCCGCGATCGCCGTTGAACCGCCTCGACTCGCCTATTTAAGGAAGCCCCGAGCCCGTTCCCGCACACAGGCAACCTCAGGCCACCTCAATGGCGCTTCCCTAGCTCGCAATCGACCCGGGGAGGTTTTCTTCTCCGTCTCCGGCAACTCCTACCGCCGCCACCACCCCGGGCATTCCGGCACCGCTAGGACCTCCCCCTCTCCACTCTCTCCACTAGGAGCCCTCTCTTCCTCCCGTGAACCTTTCCCCCTGTTCGATTTTGATCGAGAACCACCACAGCCCCAAAACCACTTTGCTCCCGAGGCCTCCTCCGCCGCGAAGCTCACCGTCGGCGACTCCCTCCACCCCCGCCGACCCAACGACCACCGTGAGGACCACCCCAGTCTTGCGGATCCATCTCGACTCTCTGGAGCCCGCGGGGAGCAGCCATTCGCCGGCGTTGATCGCTGTCGCCTCGCCTCCGTTCGGGCGAAGGAAGAAGAAGGAGGGATGGACTGGTCAAACCTGACCAGTGGGCCCCCTGGACCCACTATCAGTGACACCGCCCTAGTCCACGTGGGTTAAGTGGAAGCGCGTTTCTGAAATACGCCTTCAATGTGTACGTTTTCAAAACGTTTTCTTTTCTGTTTTTTTATAACAGATTTTGACCAAACTTTGATCGGCTTTATCTTATTAATTACAACTCCAAATAGATTAATTCTTTTTCCTACCTCTCTCAAATATTGTCTAGTTTATTTTAAGATTTATTTAAAAAAATTCAAAACAACTTTTTGTGTTGTTTTGATTTTATGTATTAATTAAAATATATTCTTTTAAATAGGATTTTTGAAGATTTCAAGATGTTTTGGAATGCACCCTGCTTTCCCATGACCTGAAGGCAAGCATTCTGAACCCTGGTGTAATTTTTGTGTGTGTTGTTTGACTCGGTGACAACACCACCCCGACACGAGCATACGTCATTTTATGTGAGGATGTGATCCTACTCATGAGTGCATATTAATGATTTTTATGTTGATGGAGTTGATATGGTTGTGATGGAAATCACCATCATATGCCTTTCATGCATACCGGAAAGGAAGCCGGGAAGGCCTCTGTCTTGGGTATACACGGTCTTGTCCCTAACCCTCCGTCGAGACGGTCGTGTCCGGTATGGCATGAGGGGGTATGTCGCGTGGTGTTTCTATCTGTTGGTTGAAGTATATGTATTATTATGCTAATCTTGCAGAAAATATTTGAACCTCCTGAGTCGACCGTAGATCGAGTCTTGTGCCAGTAACCCCATACTTGCTTCGTACTACCACTCGTCTCTACAACAAGTAGGGTACGGTTCAGTAAGTTGTCAACCCCTTTCCTAGCACACATCGTACAGAGAGGCCATGGTGGAAGATACCGGAGGCATCCGGTAGTCATGCCACTGGGTCCGGGAGCATGGGTGTTTCGGTTGTAGCCGAAGGGGGTAGCTCCCCAGTTTGCGCGCGGTATAAATTTTGTGATCCCATGTTACGTCGAGGTTGTAGCCTCCCCACTTAGAGTTTTGCTTGACAGGTGTCGTGGGTGATTCCAGACACATGTGAGTTAAGCTGGTGTGTGCAAGTTAGGTGTGTTTCCAACAAAAAGACCGTAGACGGAATTAGTCCCAATGGACTAAAGGAATCCGTCACTCGTGGGTAAAGAGTACACCCTCTGCAGAGATTAAACCTATTCGAATAGCCGTGTCCATGGTTAAGGATTACAGTCTGGGATGGGTCAAGTGTCGGTCTTCGGAGGTGAAACTGTTAAACCAAAACTGGAATCACGACTTGTGACTTGTGATAATTATGATTATTATTTTTGTTGTGGACTAACCCGTGATATTATTGGTATTATCGAATATCCCTGGGATGGTTCTACCTCCTGGATATTCACTATGTTTTCTTTTAAAAGCCCTTTATGTGGTGTCGCTAAGACGCCCGACTATGGCATTTCTTTTAAAGCCCTTTATGTGGTGTCGCTAAGACGCCCGACTGTGGCATTTCTTTTAAAGCCCTTTATGTGGTGTCGCTAAGACGCCCGACTGCGGCATTTCTTTTAAAGCCCTTTGTCGGTGTACTAGAGTAGGGGTATCCTAGTATCCCGAACTTGTGCACGGGCAGTCGCAGCACCCCGCGGCAAGGCTTGCCAGGTGACCGCCAAGGTCCTCCGTGGTTCCTTTGGAGCCATTCAAGAACAAAGTATTCAAGCCAAGGAGACAAGGCCCCGGCAAGAGGAGCTTGCCGGGAAGGCCAACCAAGGCATCTCAAGGAACTTGCCGCGACGCGCCACGCGTCCCGGCAAGGCCCGGTGAGCGACAAGCTTCCGGACGCGACAAGACAATGACCGCGGCAAGGCGCTTGCCGCGGCAAGCGACCACTCTGTACCCACGCTCCAGCGCATCCACCAACGTGTCGCCCTGGGGCCTTTCCAGGCGCGCGTGGCGAGAGGCTGTGCAGCCAGTGGTGCACGGTGGCAAGCGACGCTGACAAGATAGCCATCGTGGCAAGCGGTGGCGACCCTGACAGTCCCTTTTTGCACTATTTGGGCGACGTAGACGGGCATTTAATGCCTTTGTCCCTTGCCGTCAGGGTTAGGTATGATACACTGTACAGGTAGCTGTACCAACCACAATTCCTTTTCCATTTTTACCCTTGTCTACGTTGCCACCTGTCGGTGACCCCTTGAGCATATAAAAGGAGGCCCATGCGCAACGTAGAGGGGGGGGGAGGCAGAAAAACACTCACGCTCGGTCTCGTTAGCAGCTAATGTGTACTGTAGCACTCAGTGCTCCCGAGCAAGAACTCAATATACTCAGACATGCAGCAGTAGGAGTGTTATCTCTCCGGAGAGCTCCGAAGCTGGGTAAAACTGCTCATGTGCTTTGCCTCGATCCGCTCTTCGTGCGGTCTCCGCCCCCCGCCGAACCGAAAGGGGCTCGGTCCGCCGGTCCCATAGGTGTTCGTGGACCAGTTTCCCCGACATCTTTGGCGCGCCAGGTAGGGGGCGTCGAGGTTGTGTGAACCTGGTCCGGCATTCACACGAGCCAGATCTTCATCTTCTTCATCGACATGCCACCGAAGAAGAAGGCTTCGGCGGCAGCTGTTCCGTCCATGTCGATCCCACCACCACCGGAGCAAACGAGTGGTGGGGTAGACGCTGGCGGAAGAACGGGCATCGACGAGGGAGCTCACGGTGCTGCCAGGTCCAGGGACAAGGCTGCGCAGACCTCGGCGTCCGTACATGCACCGCGCTCATCTCAGGAGGCGCAGGACCGACAGCGTCATGGTATTCGCAGTGCCATACGTTTGTTGGACCAAGATCGAGCTGGTGGATCTCGGGGTGCTCAAGACCAGCATGCACGCCAACATGCTGGCACGAGCGAGACACGGTCGCCTGGACGGGATACCGCTCCTTCTAACATAGTTAGAAGTCCGAGCATATCCCGCTCCTCGCACCGTTCGCCACTGCCGCCCACCACTCCAGCAGAAGCTTTGGCGCGAGCTCAACTGCTCCTGGATTACCCTCCAACAGCAAACAAGATCGATGGATGGAGGGTCACTATTCAGAGTCTCATCGGCTTCGCTAACGGCGACACTCCACAGCAGCCGAGTACATCGCTGCCGCGGCAGGACTGCCAGGCACGAGCCGATGGCGACGAAACCGGTGGGGGTGCAACCACCATGCACTCTCCACCCCAAAGGCCAAGATCGCCGACTCGCCGGATCCACCTCGACAACGACTCCACTGCATCATTGGATCCACGAGCTCATCGTGATCAGCACCAAGTTCTTCACGAACGGCAGCAAGAAGACGCTCGCACTCGCATCGAGCGCCGAAGAGAAGCGCGGCATCAATCCGACCAGCGCGCTGGGCCCTCTGTCGACATGCATGCGCCAGGGGAACCAGGCGACTTACCGTACGTGGTAGGTTGCCCTGCGTTCACTCGTGAGCTGCGGCAAGTCCAGTGGCCCAGCATGAAGAATTTCAAGCCAGATGTACGAGAGAAGTACGACGGCAAGTCGCATCCGTCGGAGTTCCTCAGCATCTACACCATCACAGTGCAAGCTGCCGGGGGGCGGGACGACAAGATCCTGGCCAACTACTTCCCGCTGGTGCTCAAGCCCAATGTCAGATCCTGGCTCATGCACTTGCCGGACAACTCCATATCCTCCTGGGCAGATCTATGCCATCAGTTTGTCGGCGCCTTTACAGGCGGCCACAAGCCTCATGGCCAAGAGAGCGACCTTCATCTGCTCGCCCAGAAGGAAGGAGAGCCCCTGCGCAAGTACATTTAGAGATTCAGGCGCGTACAGCACAACATCCCAGATGTCCACCCTGCCGCGGTAATCAGCGCGTTCCATCAGAACATGCGAAACCGCAGGATGCGGGAGGAGATGGCGATGTGCAAGATCAGAGACGTCAGTGAGCTATATGCCCTGGCCGACAAGTGTGCATGTGCTGAGGAAGGGAGGAAACTCCCCGGAGAGAATATAGAAGCAGGAGGATCTGATAGTGAGGAGACTGCCCCGGCAAAGAAAAACCGGCGGCGGAACAACAGGAAGAAGAAAGGCAAAGATGTGCTAGTCGTTGAGCAGTCCGGCAACGGAGGTGGCGCCAAGAAAGCCAAAGCTGGTAGCTCCGGCAAGGAGATTGCCGCAGGCACCAACTACCAGGCTGCGGCGGTCGCCGACAAGCAGGAGGGCACCAACAAGCAGTACTGCAAGATCCACCGCACCAAGGGCCATGACCTCCAGAGCTGCAAGAAGGTCGAGCAGCTTGTCGAGCAGCAAAAGGCTGAATACGAGCGACGCGACAAGGGGAAGGCCCAGGAAGGTGCTGGAGGAGCCGGCAAGAAACACCCCGGCCGAGGAGGACGCCGCGGCAAGGCCAAGTAGCAGCAAGGAGACAGACCTCCCCGCGGCCGCGACAAGGATGAAGATGACGATGACGATGAAGATATGGATGATGACGAGACCGATGAGCAGGAGTTCCAGAAAGCCACAGAGGTCCTGTGCGTTGACGGCGGTGCTTCTCTGCATACTTCGCACCGCCAGCTCAAGCAGTGGGTGCGGGAAGTCAATGCGGCAGAACCACCCGTCGAGTCACGCAGGCCTCTGAAATGGTCCAACACACCTATCATCTTTGATATTGAGGACCACCCTGATCGCATAACTGCGGTCGGGTGCTTGCCGATGTTGGTTTCACCAACTATCTGTAACCTCAAGGTCACTAAGATGCTAGTTGACGGCGGGGCCGGCTTGAACCTGATCTCCTCCGCGGTACTCCAGAAACTCCAGATCCCTGATGGCGAGCTCGAAGAGACCGGCACATTCCAAGGAATCAATCCGGGAAGGAGCAAGCCGAAGGGGAAGATCACGTTGCCGGTGACATTTGGCAGCGAGTTGAACTTCAGGACTGAGAGGGTCACTTTTGACGTTGTTGACTTTCCATTACCTTACAATGGGATACTCGGCCGTCCAGCACTCGCCAAATTCATGGCAGCCTCTCATTATGCATACAACATGCTGAAGATGCCAGGCCCGATAAGTGTCATCTCTGTCCCTGGCGACAAGAAGGATGCTCTTATCTGCGCTGACAAGATCTACCGGGAAGCAGCAGCCGCAACAGATCGCAAGTCACTTGCCGTTGAAGCTCTCGGGGCGAAGAAGAAGACCAAGTCTGGCAAGAGTTCTGATGCCCACTCCGGCAAGCGCACCTCTTCGGAGTGCTGCGCTACCGTCGAGGACGCACCATCGACCTCCACCGGCAAGTATAAGAAGACAATGGCGGCTCCACCAGAGACCAAGAAGGTGTCCGCCAAGGAGGATGGCACTGGTGGTACCTTCACCATCAGTGCCACTCTCGACCCTAAATAGGAAAGCGCGCTCGTTGCTTTCCTGCATGCGAACGTCGACGTGTTTGCGTGGCAACCGTCTGACATCCCCGGTGTTCCCAGGAAAGTAATCGAGCACCATCTAGCCGTCTGTCCTCATGCGCGGCCCGTCAAGCAGAAAGTCAGGAAACAGGCAGTGGAGCACCAAGAATTCATCGCAGAAGAAATCAAGAAATTGGAAGCAGCAGGCCTTGTCAGAGGAGTGCTCCATCCTACGTGGTTGGCCACCCTGTAGTCGTGCGCAAGGCAAACGGGAAATGGAGGCTCTGTATCGACTTTACTGATGTCAATAAAGCTTGTCCCAAAGACCCATTTCCCTTGCCACACATCGACCAGATTGTTGACTCCACGGCCGGATGTGACTTGCTTTCATTTCTTGATGCATACTCAGGATACCATCAGATCTTCATGGCAGAAGAGGATGAGGAGAAGACCGCATTCATCACCCCATGTGGCATATACTGTTTCGTACGGATGCCTTTCGGTTTAAAGAATGCTGGTTCAACATTTGCAAGGGTGGTCCATGATGCTTTTGAGCCACAAATACACAGAAATGTGGAAGCCTACATGGATGACATAGTGGTCAAGAGCAAGGACAAGGCGACTCTGATTCAAGATTTAGACGAAACCTTTGCAAATCTGCGCAAGATCAACCTCAAGCTTAACCCTGAGAAGTGTGTGTTTGGAGTCCCTTCCGGCAAGCTTCTCGGGTTCTTCGTGTCTCAGCGGGGAATTGAAGCCAATCCTGACAAGATCAAGGCCATTGAGCAGATTGAAGCACCAAAGCGCGTCAAGGATGTACGAAGACTTGCCGGTTGCGTAGCTGCTCTCAGCAGGTTTATCTCTAGGTCTGCTGAGCGCGCCCTGCCATTTTTCAAAATATTGAAAAAGGCAGGTCCAATGAAATGGACTCCGGAAGCGGAGGCTGCACTGCAGGACTTAAAGAGATACCTGTCCTCCACTCCAACACTTGTCACACCTAAGCCACAAGAGAAGTTGCTGCTATATATAGCGGCAACCAATCAAGTGGTTAGTTCTGCGTTAGTAGCGGAGAGGGAGGTGGATGATGAGCCGGCAACCACGGCAGATGCATCCAGCGACAAGCAGGGGACTTCACGGGCAAGCTCTGGTCCCGACAAAGATGGATCTGCGCAGGCGCGTGAGAAGATGCAGAAAAGAATGGTGCAGCGCCCAGTTTACTTTGTCAGTTCCCTCTTGCAGGGGGCTAGGTCAAGGTACTCTGGTGTGCAGAAATTGCTTTTCAGCCTTCTCATGGCCTCGAGAAAGCTGCGCCATTACTTCCAAGCACATGAGATCACAGTCATCACTCATTTTCCACTGAAGAGGATACTGCAAAATCCAGAAGCAACAGGCAGGATTGTCGAGTGGGCACTGGAACTGTCAAGCTTTGGCCTTAAGTTTGAGAGCACTTCAACTATCCAAAGCAGAGCATTGGCGGAGTTCATAGCAGAATGGACGCCAAAGCAAGATGAAGAAATTCCAGAAACAAGCATCCCCGTCAAGGAAGCAAGCAAAGAGTGGCTGATGTACTTTGATGGTGCCTTCTCGCTGCAAGGCGCCGGTGCGGGCATGCTGCTTGTTGCACCCACCGGAGAGCACCTCAAGTACGTAGTCCAGATGCACTTTCCTAAGGAGCAAGCAACAAACAATACCGCAGAGTATGAAGGTTTGCTTGCCGGTCTCAGGATCGCGGCAGACCTTGGGATCAAGAAGCTCATTATCAGGGGTGACTCACAACTTGTCGTCCGCCAAGTGAACAAGAATTATCAGAGTCCGTTGATGGAATCTTACGTTGATGAAGTGAGAAAGCTAGAAGAGCACTTTGACGGCCTATAGATGGAACGTGTTCCAAGAGCTCAGAACGACATTGCCGATGGCCTGTCGAAGTGCGCCGCACTTAAGTTACCTGTGGAACCAGGGATCTTTGTGCTCAAACTGACTCAACCGTCTGTAATGCCATCAACTGGACAGAGCAAGAAAAGAAAGTTGATTTCTGGTGACTATTTTCTGGCAGAGCTCCCCGAAGCCACCGCCAAGAAAGTCATCAAGATCAACGCCAAGGGTGCTGAGGAGCAGTCTGCTCCGGCAAGCCCTAGGGTTTGTTCCGTTGAAGCAGATGCTCCCGACAAGTTTTGCTCCGGCAAGCTTGCCGGGGAACGTCAAGCTCCGGCTGAGCCGCAGGTTCTCGCCGTAGAAGCGGATGTTCCCGCAGCAGCAGATGTGCCTTTAGTCCTTGTTGTCGAGCCGCAAGCTCCAGCATGGGCACAACAGATTGTCCGTTTCCTTCAGACAGGACAACTTCCCGAAGAGCAAGAAGAAGCGGAAAGAGTAGCCCGGCAGTCAAGTAGGTACCAGTTTGTCGACAACACACTGTACAGAAGAAGACTCAATGGTGTGAAATTGAAGTGTATTAACCGGGAAGACGGACAAAAGCTGTTGGCAGAGATACATGGAGGCATTTGTGGTCACCACATTGGCGCAAGAGCACTTGCCGGCAAAGCGTTCCAGCAAGGTTTCTTTTGGCCGACAGCCCTCCAGGATGCAACTGCACAAGTAACCAAGTGTGAAGCGTGCCAGTTCCATTCCAAACAAATACACCAGCCAGCTCAAGCTCTCCAGACAATCCCTTTATCCTGGCCATTTTCGGTCTGGGGGCTCGACATCCTCGGCCCCTTTCCCCGAGCTGTCGGGGGCTTTGAGTACTTGTACGTTGCAATCGACAAGTTCACAAAGTGGCCGGAAGTGGAACCAGTGAGGAAGGTGACAGCACAGTAAGCAGTCAAGTTCTTCAGGTCGATTGTTTGCCGTTTCGGGATCCCTAACAGGATCATCACCGACAACGGCACACAATTCACGAGCCGCACCTTCATGCAGTACGTCCAAGATCTTGGCGCCAAGGTCTTCTTCGCTTCTGTTGCTCATCCGAGAAGCAACGGTCAAGCGGAGAGGGCAAATGCTGAAGTGCTGCGCGGGCTCAAGACCAGGACTTTCGACAGGCTGCACAAGTGCGGAAGGAACTGGATTGAGGAGTTGCCGGTGGTTCTTTGGTCGATCAGGACGATGCCAAATCGAGCCACTGGCCAGACACCTTTCGCTCTAGTCTATGGAGCAGAGGCAGTTCTCCCCACGGAACTCGTATACGGGTCACCTCGAGTGCTCGCTTATGATGAGCTTGAGCAAGAGCAACTGCGACAAGATGACGCGCTGCTCCTTGAGGAGGACCGTCTTCAGGTTGCTGTACGAGCTGCTCGATACCAGCAAGCTTTGCGCCGCTACCATAGCCGCAAAGTTAATGCCAGAAGTTTTGAGGAAGGCGACCTTGTTCTTTGGCGCGTTCAGTCCGCCAAGAATTCCAACAAGTTGACGCCGAAGTGGGAAGGCCCTTACCGGGTGAAACGAGTCACTAGGCCTGGCGTTGTCCGCCTTGAGACTGAAGATGGCATTCCGGTGAGCAATTCCTGGAACATTGAGCATCTTCAAAAGTTTTACCCGTAAGGCGCGGTTGCCGGAACCTGTTCCAGCAACCACCTTTTGTACAAGTCTTGCCGATGTTGCATGTAATCCTTTGTACAAAGCCGGACGCAGACCCCGTGCATATGTAAAGCTCATGTGCTCCGCACATCTTGTCAAATTCATGCTTTCTTTATTTGCATGCGTTATCTGACACTTTGTGCAGCGCCTACCCCCGGTAAGCAATAACGAGCCGTAAGGCTCCATATCTTTATTTTCTCTTCTTTCTTTTTCTCAAAAAGGAAAGGAAGATTCCTTCGCCCACAAGTTTGCCGGGGGGAAAGGAGAAGATAATGGTGTGGACCAGGCGTCGTTGTCGTTCAAGGAAGTTTCGCCTTACCGGAAAGCAAACGACAGAAAAGCTAAGTTGCCAAAGTTTGAGAAATCAGTTTTAAAATTTTTTAAGTTATCTTCCTCGAACGACCGTGCTTTATATGGAAAACCTGTGCGCGGAGGAACCAACTCGAAGCTAGTTGCGCCCTTACTTTGTTTCGAGTCCGCTCAACAACTTAAGTGAGCTGCGACTAGTTGCGACAAGGTCTCTTGTCGGTAGCGGCACCGCCAGCAGGCTGCTGACGTCCCGCACTCAGCGCTCGCGGCTAAGGTGCCTGCGCCGACAAGTTCCTTAAAAGCGCAGGGCAAAAACATACAAAGGAAGGAATCAAGTAAAGGAAATAACACAGCAATCTCTACCCAAAATAGAGTTATATTATAAGATAGCTTGTCGCAGCTCTAACAGATTGTTCTCATGACATGACCAGCAGCGACAAAGAAAAAGAGAAGACGGGCGGCCTAATCTACGCGATCGCCCTCAACCCTCTTGATCTCGCTCACCTTGTCCACAATGGGTGCGACAAGGGTCTTGAGCGCTTCCAGATCAGCATCCGGCGGCAGGGACCTAAGGACGTTGGTGAGGTTGAGGCCTGGGTTGCGGAAGGCCACCTTCACCAGCACTTTTTGAAGAACTCCCGCGCAGATCTTGCGTGACTCGTCGACCAACTGCTTTGGGATCTTCTCCCAGAGTCGCTGGAGGGCCGTCGCCACGCCTTTGAAGAACAAGCTGAGCTTGGCGCTGGGTTGGAGGTGCTCATCAGAGGAGTACCCGAGATCCTCCATCCCCAGCTGCGCCAACTCCCCGTCGATGGCGGCAGCAACATCCACGAGACCCTCCGTCCAGTGCTCCACATTCTCCCTGAAAGTGTCCTGGGCGGCGGTAGCACTCGCCATCAGCGCCTCGTCGGCCTTGATCTTCTCCGTCAAGGCCACCTCCCGCTCCCTGGCGCTGTCCAGCATCTGAGTCAAAGTAGCCAGCTTCAACTCAAGATCTGCGTTGGAGTCCTTGGCGGCGCTAAGCTCTTTGCTCCTCTCAGCGAGACGACCCTGCAGCTCGCCATGAGCGGCGGCGTCCTTCTCGCGCTCACGCTTGAGCGCAGCAAGCTCCTCGCCGCTCGCCTTGAGATTGGCCTCCAGCTACGCCATCTTCGTCTCCAGCTCCTTCTTGGCGGCCTCGGCAGCTGCGGCAGCATCCTCTGCCTCCTTGAGAGCCCCGCCAATTGCTTGCTCGCGCGCGGCCAGCTCCTCCTCGTGGCTGTCAAGGTTGACCTTGCGCTGCGCCAACTCGCCTTCCTGCGCAGATAGCTTTTCGGCAACAAGCCAATGTTGCTCTTCAACTTCAGCCTTCTCGAGGAGGAAGGCTTTCCGCTCCTCGGCAACTTGCTCCCGCTCCTCTGCCAGGGATCGGAGAGCTTCCTACCTGAGACCCCGGAGCTCCTCCACGCGCTTCTCGATGTCCACTCCCGCCTTCGCGACAAGCGCTTCTCGGGATTCCAGCTTGGCCTGTCGGGCGCGGTAAAGCGACAACAGCTTCCGCAGCAGCCGCTCCTCCTCAGGCTCGTCGCTGCTGCTGCTTGGCGCGTCGACCAGCGTCAGCCCAGCGGAGGCGAGCACCTCTCCATCCAAGATCTCTCCTTCGACCGGTGCCCTGGAGCTTGACGCCCAGGGGAGCTTGATGACGATGCCGTCGCCGACCTTCAAATAGGCGCCGGGCTGGGGCTCTTCGGAGCCTGGCGCTGCAGCAGTGGCGTAGGGATCGGCGGTCGGCGTAGCGCCTGACGCTCCTGCGGCCTTGGGGCCGTCAGTGCGATCGCCGGATCCCTCGCCAGCTTCTGCGGTGGCAGCTTGGGCGGCCTCTTCGCCGGTGGGATCATCAGTGCCGGTTTCTCCTTCGGTGGAAATGGCGTCGTCGGTATTGCTGCGCGCGTTCTCCTCGCCGGCGACCTCGGTTTCCATCGGCTCCGTGGCAGATGGATCTGACGAACGGAAAAAGAAAAAAAGTCAAGCGAATATCCAAAAAGAAAATCAGAAGAAGAAGAACCCAAGGGAAGTTTTCAAGCAAGAGGATTACCTGTACTAGGATCTGCGGTCATGGTCTCAACCACCGGGAGATCGCCAGTGCTGTCCCTTGCCGGAGAACTATCCCTTGCCGGAGAATTCTCCCTTGCCGGAGAACGCTCCCTTGCCGGGGAATTCTCCCTTGGCGGTGTAGTCGAAGCAGATGGCATTTCGGGAGTGGCTTCCGGGCACTCCTGGTGAGGCGGCTCTGCTCCTACACAAACCAACAATCAGATATCAGCAAAGAAAGAGCACCCATGCGCGCCTGACAGCAGGAAGTAAACTATATACTTACGCTGGGGGCTGCGTTGGGGGCCGCTTTGGGGAAAAGTTGCCGGGTCCGGCAAGGTGGTATCAGACACGCCCCCTGCTGTCGCGGTGGGTTCGTCCTCGATGAAAATCACCGGGACCTTGGCTCTCTTCGCCGCTCTCTGGGCCAGAGTCCTGAAAAGGAATGGGTTCGGAGTAAAGCAAATCAGATAGAAGACAAAACGGCAAGAATTGAAGAACTACAAGTACAACAAAGAATCTTACTCTTCTTCTTCCTCGTCGGAGCTGAGCGCGGAGAGATCGAAGTCCGGCTCGCCTCCGGTGCGGCGAGGCGGAGGAGTAGGTTCCCTTGTCCGCTTGGCAGGAGCAGTAGCGGTGGACCAGGAAGACCCCGCTCCAGTTGCCGCAGCGGCGTGAGGCGCTCCCGCGACAACAGTGCTTGCCGCGGTAGAGCGTGTCGCGCGGCACGGCGGCTGTTGACTCGTCTGCCACCCCACTACGTCCCCGGCCTTGCGGAGACGCCTTCTTGGTGGAGCTGGGGGCTCCGCTTGCAGCGAGCTGTTTGAAGGTTCGGGCCCGACAAGCTCTCCCTCGGCGGGCTCGCTCGACTCAGCTTCAAGCCCGACAAGCTCTTCCTCGCCGGCAAGCTCCTCTCACTCGACAAGGCTTGCCGCCTCTGCTGCCTCTGCCTCCTCCATGGTGAATCCGAACTCGCCCGCGGCAGCGGCTGCCGCTGCCTCTTCCAGCCTGGTGGCGATGCGCTGCATCTCCGCATCGGTGGTGTCGCGGGTGAGGCTCTTCTGTTCATCGGGGCGGACCGACACTTCTACCAGGCCGTCAAAGAACTCTTGCACGACGTCGTCTGCAGGCTCTTGCCAAGTTGGGACAATTCCATGCAAATCGCACAGCGGCATCATTGCACGGATGCGGTCGAGCGAGGAGTTGTTGCACAGCGGAATGACACCCCTCGGCAACATGAACGCTTCGGGATGCTGAGGATCGCGCTTGAACAGTTCCAGGATCATCGCGTCCAGTTCCAGCACAGTGAAGTTGAAGTTGAGGCCCGGGCGCAGCCTCATGATATCCGCCGCGTTCTAGAACTCCCAGGCGGGTCTCCTCCTCTCCTGCAGGGGGGCGATGCGGCGGCGAAGAAAATCTGCGCCAACGGCGCCTACGGTGAGCCCGGCAAGCCTGAGGCCTAGGATCCGAATGACGGCAATCTTCAGCCTATCGTCTTCCGGGGTCACGTTGCTCCAATCGTTGCCGCGCGCTATTGGTGCTTGGCGCTGAGCGGTAAATGGCTGCGGGTTCTCCTCGACAATCCAGCACCATTCTGCTCTCCATTCCTCCCACTTGCCGTGGAGCTCTCCCTCTGGATAAGCTTCCTTCTTGCCAGCTCTCGAGATCCAGGCGATTCCGCCGGATAAAGGCTCCCGTCTCTCAACTCGGGGCATAAAGAAGTGGCGGAAAAGAGCTACGTTTGGATAGACTCTGACAAAGTTTTCGCAGAGATGTTCGAAAACTGCCATGGTCAGAACAACATTGGGGGTGAAGTCAAGGAGGCGGAACCCGTAGGTGTTCATGATATCACAGAAAAATTCAGAGAAAGGCGGGCAGAGCCCGCAGTAGAAGAACAACGTGAAGAAAGGGTACCCATTCGGAGCCAGTTCTGAAGCGGCAGCTGGGAGTACCTTCATACGTGGATGCGCTCGCGTCTCCGTCGACCAGAAGAGGTAGTAGTACTCCCTCAGCTCCTTCGCGGCGAGCTGGGGGGGGGGGGAAGATTGCCCACTCCTTTCGCAGCGCCGCGAGCTGCTGCGCCTCGGCCGACTTCACGACCTACCCCTTGTCGGCTTTCGGAGCCATGGCGGAGGTGGTGGGGAGATCGACGGCGCTGGTAATGCTGGTGGCGATGGGGGGCGGAGTGCTGCTCTCTTTCAGCTTTGGGAAGAAGGGGGGAGAGGCGGAGATTTCTGAGATTGGAGTAGCAACCGGCGAGATGGGCGAACTGCCCCTGTTTCCCCTGCATATAAAGAGGGAGGGGGCGGGCGTTCCGTCTTTCCGAATAAAGAAACCACCCACGATCTCTCCCACGATGCCGCATTTGACGCGTGCCGTTCGGGGAGGGAGCGGTGGATACGGAGTAAGATACGGCATAACCCAGGGCGCGCGTGCCCGTGCCCTGTTTTGGGCTTGGCCCAACAGCGCTTGGCGCCATGAGTGGCCCAGGCCCGGGGGCTCCTGTCGGTGTACTAGAGTAGGGGTACCCTAGTATCCCGAACTTGTGCACGGGCAGTCGTAGCACCCCGCGGCAAGGCTTGCCGGGTGACCGCCAAGGTCCTCCGTGGTTCCTTTGGAGCCATTCAAGAACAAAGTATTCAAGCCAAGGAGACAAGGCCCCGGCAAGAGGAGCTTGCCGGGAAGGCCAACCAAGGCATCTCAAGGAACTTGCCGCGACGCGCCACGCGTCCCGGCAAGGCCCGGTGAGCGACAAGCTTCCGGACGCGACAAGACAACGACCGCGGCAAGGCGCTTGCCGCGGCAAGCGACCACTCTGTACCCACGCTCCGGTGCATCCACCAACGTGTCGCCCTGGGGCCTTTCCAGGCGTGCGTGGCGAGAGGCTGTGCAGCCAGCGGTGCGCGGTGGCAAGCGACGCTGACAAGATAGCCATCGTGGCAAGCGGTGGCGTCCGTGACGGTCCCTTTTTGCACTATTTGGGCGACGTAGACGGTCATTTAATGCCTTTGTCCCCTGCCGTCAAGGTTAGGTATGATACATTGTACAGGTAGCTGTACCAACCACAATTCCTTTTCCATTTTTACCCTTGTCTACGTTGCCACCTGTCGGTGACCCCTTGAGCATATAAAAGGAGGCCCATGCGCAACGTAGAGGGGGGGGGGAGGCAGAAAAACACTCACGCTTGGTCTCGTTAGCAGCTAGTGTGTACTGTAGCACTCAGCGCTCTCGAGCAAGAACTCAATATACTCAGACATGCAGCAGTAGGAGTGTTATCTCTCCGAAGAGCTCCGAAGCTGGGTAAAACTGCTCGTGTGCTTTGCCTCGATCCGCTCTTCGTGCGGTCTCCGCCCCCCGCCGAACCGAAAGGGGCTCGATCCGCCAGTCCCATAGGTGTTCGTGGATCAGTTTCCCCGACATCCTTTATGTGGTGTCGCTAAGACGCCTGACTGCGGCATTTCTCTTAAAGCCCTTTATGTGGTGTCGCTAAGACGCCCGACTGCGGCATTTCTCTTAAAGCCCTTTATGCGGTGTCGCTAAGACGCCCGACTGTGGCATTTCTTTTAAAGCCCTTTATGTGGTGTCGCTAAGACGCCCGACTGTGGCATGCTTGTTATTTATTTCATAATTTTAATACTACTATGTTATTGCATATTCATAAATAACATGCTTGCACGCATCAAAGTTCTATTTATCTTTTGTGACTGGCGTCATGAGCATAAAATATTTTCAGCACATCATTGTTATATTATACCTGTGTTCATAATGTTTGCGAGTATATTCAAAGTACTCACTGGCTTGTCCCTGGCTATTATCTTGGCCAGATTTTCTTGCGCGGAGAGGAGCAACCGTGGCGACAGTCCCGGAACCTAAGCAATGGGATAGCAGCCTCGCGAAGATAGGAGTTAACCTGGTCAGCTGTTCCTGTGGGAATTGGAGTCCCATAGACACTGATGATCCAGAAACCGCTTCCGCCATCAATCATTAGAAACCATATTGTTGTACTCACATGCCAGAATGGTCTTGTACTACATATTTTGTATTTTGCTTGGAATTTCTGTATCAAGTTGGTGCCTCATCAGCTAACAGTTATCCTGGGGCTGATGAGCACAAGGGCCATTTTTCTAGAAATTAACACCCGGAGAATCGGTCCCCACAAGAGGAGAGGGAGTGGTTTTGAAATGGAGAAGATCAGAAGAGGGAGAGGCGAGGCAGTGGTTTTGGAATGGAGATGATGGAGAGGAGAGGAGGTGGTTTTGCAATGGAGAAGACCACCTCCTCCGTCTAGGCTGCCCCAATGGAGAGGAGAGGAGGTGGGCCAAAGCAAGTATCAGTTGGATTTGGGCTGCCCCGTCTAGGCTTTCTTTTTTTAACATGCGCAGCCCACGACCTCGGATGGGAGGTCCATAGGCATGTTTGTATTTTCTTGAGGGCCGTCATGTATCAACCGGCCTATGGACCTCCCATCCGAGGTTTTATTTTTCCTGAAACATCGGCAGCCCAATTTATGTATTTTTTTCAGACAACGCAGAGGTATGTTCTATTTTTCTATATAAGAATATGAACGCCTAGTCCAACTTATGTTTCCCTTCTAACTATATTATGTTGGAAATATGCCCTAGAGGCAATAATAAAAGTATTATTATATTTCAATGTTCATGATAATTGTCTTTTATTCATGCTATAACTGTATTATCCGGAAATCGTAATACGCGTGTGAATACATAGACCACAATATGTCCCTAGTGAGCCTCTAGTTGACTAGCTCGTTGTGATCAACAGATAGTCATGGTTTCCTGGCTATGGACATTGGATGTCGTTGATAACGGGATCACATCATTAGGAGAATGATGTGATGGACAAGACCCAATCCTAAGCATGGCACAAAGATCGTGTAGTTCGTTTGCTAGAGCTTTGCCAATGTCAAGTATCTCTTCCTTCGACCATGAGATCGTGTAACTCCCGGATACCGTAGGATTGCCTTGGGTGTATCAAACGTCACAACGTAACTGGGTGACTATAAAGGTGCATTACAGGTATCTCCGAAAGTGTCTGTTGGGTTGACACGGATCGAGACTGGGATTTGTCACTCCGTATGACGGAGAGGTATCTCTGGGCCCACTCGGTAATGCATCATCATAATGAGCTCAAGGTGACCAAGGTGTTGGTCACGGGATCATGCATTACGGTACGAGTAAAGTGACTTGCCGGTAACGAGACTGAACAAGGTATTGGGATACCGACGATCGAGTCTCGGGCAAGTAACGTACCGATTGACAAAGGGAATTGTATACAGGGTTTTGATCGAATCCTCGACATCGTGGTTCAACCGATGAAATCATCGAGGAGCATGTGGGAGCCAACATGGGTATCCAGATCCCGCTGTTGGTTATTGCCCGAGAGTCGTCTCGGTCATGTCTGCATGACTCCCGAACCCGTAGGGTCTACACACTTAAGGTTCGGTGACGCTAGGGTTATCAGGAAGACAAGTATGTGATTACCGAATGTTGTTCGGAGTCCCGGATGAGATCCCGGACGTCACGAGGAGTTCCGGAATGGTCTGGAGGTAAAGTTTTATATATGGGAAGTTGTTAAACGGACACCGGAAAGTTTCGGGGTCATACCGGTATTGTACCGGGACCACCGGAGAGGTTCCGGGGGTCCACCGGGAGGGACCACCCATCCTGGAGGGCAACTTGGGCTGCGTAGGGATGGCAGCCAGCCCCTAGTGGGCTTGGCGCGCCCCCCCCCCTTGGGCCCATGCGCCTAGGGTTGGGGGGGAAACCCTAAAGGGGGCGCACCCCCCTTGCTTGGGGGGCAAGCCCCCCACCCTTTGGCCGCCGCCCCCCTCTAGGGTTTCCCCTAGATGCCGGCCCCCTTGCCCCTCTCCTCCTATATATAGAGGGGTGAGGGGAGGGCTGCTACAACACAACTCAAGGCGCAGCCCCTCCCCTCCCCAACACCTCTCCTCCTCCGTAGGTGCTTGGCGAAGCCCTGTCGGAGTACTGCTGCACCAACTACACCACGCCGTCGTGCTGCCGTTGGAGCAATCTTCCTCAACCTCTCCTCCCCCCTTGCTGGATCAAGAAGGAGGAGACGTCTCCCGTCCCGTACGTGTGTTGAACGCGGAGGTGCTGTCCGTTCAACACTTGGACATCGGTGATCCGAATCACGTTCGAGTACGACTCCATCATCACCATCCCCTTGCAAGCTTCCGCACGTGATCTACAAGTGGTATGTAGATGCAAACTCTCTCCCATGACTCGTTGCTTAGATGAACTCATAGATGGATCTTGGTGAAACCGTAGGAAAATTTTTAATTTTCTGCAACGTTCCCCAACAGTGGCATCATGAGCCAGGTTTATGCTTAGTTCTCTAATGCACGAGTAGAACACAATTTTGTTGTGGGCGTGGATCTTGTCAACTTACTTGCCTCTACTAGTCTTTTCTTGCTTCAATGGTATTGTGGGATGAAGCGGCCCGGACCAACCTTACACGTACGCTTACGTGAGACCGGTTCCACCGATTGACATGCACTAGTTGCATAAGGTGGCTGGCGGGTGTCTATCTCTCCCACTTTATTTGGAGCGGATTCGATGAAAAGGGCCCTTATGAAGGGTAAATATAAGTTGACAAAATCACGTTGTGGTTATTCGTAGGTAAGAAAACATTCTTGCTAGAACCCAATTGCAGCCACGTAAAAGATGCAACAACAATTAGAGAACGTCTAACTTGTTTTTGCAGCGATTGATCATGTGATGTGATATGGCCAGAAGTTGTGATGAATGATGAATTGTGAAGTATGAGATCATGTTCTTGTAATAGGATTCACGACTTGCATGTCGATGAGTATGACAACCGGCAGGAGCCATAGGAGTTGTCTTTATTTTTGTATGACCTGCGTGTCATTGAAGAACGCCATGTAAACTACTTTACTTTATTACTAAAACGCGTTAGCCATAGAAGTAGAAGTAGTCGTTGGCGTAACAACTTCATGAAGACACGATGATGGAGATCATGATGATGGAGATCATGGTGTCAAGCCGGTGACAAGATGATCATGGAGCCCCAAAGATGGAGATCAATGGAGCTATATGATATTGGCCATATCATGTCACAACTATATAATTGCATGTGATGTTTATTATGTTTATGCATCTTGTTTACTTAGGACGACGGTAGTAAATAAGATGATCCCTTACAAAAATTTCAAGAAGTGTTCTCCCCTAACTGTGCACCGTTGCTACAGTTCGTCGCTTCTAAGCACCACGTGATGATCGGGTGTGATGGATTCTTACGTTCACATACAACGGGTGTAAGACAGTTTTACACAGCGAAAACACTTAGGGTTAACTTGACGAGCCTAGTATGTACAGACATGGCCTCGGAACACGGAGACCGAAAGGTCGAACACGAGTCGTATGGAAGATACGATCAACATGAAGATGTTCACCGACGATGACTAGTCCGTCTCACGTGATGATCGGACACGGGCTAGTTGACTCGGATCGTGTGACACTTAGATGACTAGAGGGATGTCTAATCTAAGTGGGAGTTCATAATTTGATTAGAACTTTATTATCATGAACTTAGTCTAAAACCTTTGCAAATATGTCTTGTAGATCAAATGGCCAACGCTAATGTCAACATGAACTTCAACGCGTTCCTAGAGAAAACCAAGCTGAAAGATGATGGCAGCAACTATACGGACTGGGTCCGGAACCTGAGGATCATCCTCATAGCTGCCAGGAAACAATATGTCCTAGAAGGACCGCTAGGTGACGCTCCCGTCCCAGAGAACCAAGACATTATGAATGCTTGGCAGTCTCGTGCTGATGATTACTCCCTCGTTCAGTGCGGCATGCTTTACAGCTTAGAACCGGGGCTCCAAAAGCGTTTTGAGCATCACGAAGCATATGAGATGTTCGAGGAGCTGAAACTAGTTTTCCAAGCTCATGCCCGGGTCGAGAGATATGACATCTCTGACAAGTTCTATAGTTGTAAGATGGAGGAAAATAGTTCTGTCAGTGAGCACATACTCAAGATGTCTGGGTTGCACAACCGTATGACCCAGCTGAATATTAACCTCCCTGATGAGGCAGTCATTGACAGAATCCTTCAGTCGCTCCCACCAAGCTACAAGAGCTTTGTGATGAACTACAATATGCAGGGGATGGTAAAGACCATTCCTGAAGTATCTTCTATGCTAAAGTCAGCAGAGGTTGAAATCAAGAAAGAACATCAAGTGTTGATGGTCAATAAGACCACTAAGTTCAAGAAGGGCAAGGGTAAGAAGAACTTCAAGAAGGACGGCAAAGAGGTTGCCGCGCCCGGTAAGCCAGTTGCCGGGAAGAAGTCAAAAAATGGACCCAAGCCTGAGACTGAGTGCTTTTATTGCAAGGGGAAGGGTCACTGGAAGCGGAACTGCCCCAAATACTTAGCGGATAAGAAGGCCGGCAACACCAAAGGTATATTTGATATACATGTAATTGATGTGTACCTTACCAGTACTCGTAGTAACTCCTGGGTATTTGATACCGGTGCCGTTGCTCATATTTGTAACTCACAGCAGGAGCTGCGGAATAAACGGAGACTGGCGAAGGACGAGGTGACGATGCGCGTCGGGAATGGTTCCAGAGTCGATGTGATCGCCGTCGGCACGCTGCCTCTACATTTACCTACGGGATTAGTTTTGAACCTTAATAATTGTTATTTAGTGCCAAGTTTGAGCATGAACATTGTATCTGGATCTCGTTTAATACGAGATGGCTACTCATTTAAGTCCGAGAATAATGGTTATTCGATTTATATGAGAGATATGTTTTATGGTCATGCTCCGATGGTCAATGGTTTATTCTTAATGAATCTCGAGCGTAATATTACACATGTTCATAGTGTGGATGCCAAAAGATGTAAAGTTGATAACGATAGTCCCACATACTTGTGGCACTGCCGCCTTGGTCACATTGGTGTCAAGCGCATGAAGAAGCTCCATGCTGATGGACTTTTAGAGTCTCTCGATTATGTATCGTTTGTGTCGGGACCCCGACTCAATGCCACATCGATCTAGCATGTAACACCTCATATCATTTTGCGGCCTCACGCACGGTATTCCCACGGGTGTCGCCTTACCTTTGCCCGGGACCGTTTGCGCCTTTTGGCACACGTATATGATAGTGTCGCTAGCATCCATATGATAAGGAGTCCGGGCTGACATGGCTAGTCGTAAACCCAAAGTGGCACAGACTTACAGGGACAGGCATCCATGACCCAGCATCGAACGTGTCGGTCATCAGCAAGTGGGTCCGGGCTGTAGCACTGGGCTAGCAGGACTCCGGTAAACCGGGCTGTAGCGGGCTAACAGGCCTCCGGTACTCAATGCGTGACATTTCCCCGAAGGGACAGACACAGGAACGAAGAAGGACACATGCCGGCCAGCCTAAGTGTTCCGGAGCAGTAGCAAGCTACCATGGCTCGGTGGAAACAATAGGAGACATTTCCCGGTAAGAGAGGCTACTAAGGATAAACAACTAGATAGTCAGATCCCACACATACCAAGCATTTCAATAACATACACACAATATGCTCGATATGTGCAAATACAACAAGGCATCACAACATGACTCTACGACTCAAGTATTAATTCAATAGGCTCCGAGGAGCGAGATATTACAAACAGGGGTCTCACGACCCAACATTCAGAGCATATAAATCAAAGCACAAGCGGAAGCTATCATGTCTGAGTACATACATCTATAAATGAAAAAGGCTGAAAAGCCTGACTATCTATCAGATCCTGCCGAGGCACAAGATCGTAGCTGAGGTAACAAGCTAAACGTCGAAGCCCACGTGGAACTACTAGCGAGACCGAAGTCTCTCTGCAAAACATAAAATAGGCAAACGTGAGTACAAATGTACCCAGCAAGATTTACATCAGAACTAACTACATATGCATCATTATCAACAAAGGGATGGTGGGGTTTAACTGCAGCAAGCCAGCTTTGACTCAGTGGCTATCCTGAACTACGACTGCAAGCGACTCTTTGAGGTGGCGCACACGAGTCCACATATTCACCATATCAATACACCACTATGGATCCGCTCCCGTCTCCCTACGAGAACGCCATCCATAGCACTCACGCTTATCTTGCGTATTTTAGAGTATCCACTTTCACTTGTCTATGAACTGATATAAGCAACCCAGAAGTCCTTTACCGTGGACACGGCTATTCGAATAGATGATGTTAACCCTGCAGGGGTGTACTTCTTCATACATGTTTCCACCACTTAGCGTCTGCACACGACATGTGCTCGGCAGACTTCAAGCGAAAGCCGACGTGGGTGTAGACCACGACCTACCTAAACACTCAAGTCTCTAGTCCAGGTTTATCGCCTATTCGGGTTCCATCCATGAGGAGATCCGGCCGGAGTTTCGCTCACAGCCCCAAACGATGTGAACAGGGTTCCGTGACACCAAACGGGCGCCCGGTATACCCGGCCACGTGCCTACCGCATCACAGCCCACCCCTACTGTCAGCACTGTCCACGGCCTCCAGCATACTACAAACACCAGAAACTACTTGCAACTCCTGGACAGAGGACAAGGGTGAATAAGAAGTCGAGCGGGGTCATATTTCAGGGCCCAATGTATGGTAGTAGCTGAATCATGGATCACAAACACAGAACTCAGTTCTTGAGGACGGCTTCAATGAGACAACCCACCATGTACTCCTACATGGCCTCTCACCGACACCTTTTACCAAATCGTGTTCACACACTTAGCTCACACACAGTAGGACATGTTCACACACCTATGATTCATCCCGGATGAATCAGACCTGACACAACTCTAAGCAGTAGCAGGCATGACAATAAGCATGAATGAGTAGGCACAACAGGGCTCAAACAACTCCTACTCATGCTAGTGGGTTTCATCTATTTACCGTGGCAATGACAGGTCATGCAGAGGATAAAGGGGTTCAGCTACCGCAGCAAGTAACAGATGAATCGGTGTTGTCCTAATGCATTAAAAGAGAGCATGGGCGAGAGAGTAGGATTGTATCGGAATGAACAAGGGGTTTTTGCTTGCCTGGCACTTCTGAAGATAACATTGAGTCTTCATCAGTGTCAACGATCACATCATCGATATCACGTCTATCGAGAGGGGACAAATACCGGCAACACAGAAGGGAACACAATCAATGCAATGCACAATATGATGCATGATCATGACATGGCAAAATGAATGTGTTTTGGGCTAATGCAACTAGCAACAGATTAAATGAAGTTGGTTTGAATACAAGATTCAAATTCAAACTCCATATGTGATTATTCAAATGCCATTTAATTGATTTGTGCTATACAGCAGCTATAAGTTGTTCTAACATGCATGAAAATGGTACAGATGGATTCCTTGAATTTTTCTGATAATTTTTCATATATAATTTATTTGATTTGGAGATACGGTTAATTTTCTATGAAATTTAGAAGTTTTGGACATTTTCTGAAAATAATAAATCATTTAAGATTTATTTAAATTCCAGAAAGGAATTATTGCGTGCATGACGTTGGCATGATGTCACAGGTCAACAGGGGCTGGTCCGGTCAAACCTGACGTGTGGGGACCACACGTCAGTGACACAGTTAACTAACCTAAGTTTAATTAGAGCCTGGGCCCGCATGTCAGTGTCCTATCTACTTAACTAAGTTAGTTAACACTAACTTAACCTGGTACTAATTAAACAGGGGGGGCTGGGCCCACACGTCAGTCCGGCGAGGTCAAAGGGTCAAACCCCCTGGTCGGCGGGGTCAACTCGCCGGCGTTTAGCCGCCGGCGCGGCTAAATGCGGCGGTGCAGGTGCGGGTTTCACGTACAGGGCACCGTTCGAGGCGCCGTTGGGCTCTATGGATAGCTGGGAGTGGGCCGCGGCGAGTGGTGCAGGTGGTTGGGTTCGGGGTCGCCGGAAAAGGCGCCGGCAACGTGTTTGGCGGCGGCCGGAGCTCGGGTTTGCACGGGCGCGGCGAGGCAGAGCACAAGGAGCTCAACCAAGGGCATGGACGGCGTCGTGGGGTCACCAGGAGCACATCTGTGCCATTGGGCGAGTAAGCGAAGCTCGGGAGCGCGTGGCTCAACGTCCATGGCGGCGGCGGCTTCGGTCGTCGGTGAACTAGGAGCCACGGTGTGAAAACAGAACAACAGAGAGGGGGGTTCGAGGGAGAGGCTTACGACGGTTGCAACGGTGCGGACGACGAGCTCGGGGAAGGCCGGAGCTGAGCGGGGCGGCGAGGTCGATCTCCGGCGGCCGAGGAGGGGAAAAGCCTCGGTGGCGGCGTTGCAGCGTGTCCGGGGCCTCATGGGTCGTCGAGGAGGTCGGGGACGTCGAGATGGAGCTCGCTGGCACGGCGAGGGGTCGAGGGGGAGGCGGTGGCCGCGGCAGCAGCAAGCGGCGGCGACGGGTTCCGCTCGGGCGCGTGAGGGAGAGAGAGCAGAGGAGGGGGAGGAGCGAGGGGGAGCGCGAGAGAGAGCCAGGGGCTGCATGGCGCTCCGTGGCGTGGATTAGGAGGAAGGGTGGCCTCCAGCGCGAAGCAGGAGGTGGCCGGGGCTCTCGGGCGCGCGCCACGCCTCGCCTCTGCCTACTGGCAGAGGAAGACGACGAGCGGCGAGGTAGATGGGCTGGGCTGGGCCGCTGGAGGAGCTGGGCCGGCTGGGCTGGACAGGTAAGCGCCAGGTAAGTCTTCTGCTCTGTTTTATTTTTTTCTTCTGTTTTGTTTTATTTAATTTATTTTGCCACCGTTTTGAATTTAAAATAATTCAAACAATGCCAAAAACTCCTCTGAATATTTTATATTGCTAGATGGACTTTTCCAAAAGCTCATAAAATATTTCAGGGGTATTTGAAGTTATATTCTAGTTATATGAATATAATTCAAATTCAAATAGCTAATGATTTAAATTCAAAGTCCCAAAAATAAATCCTTAAAAATGTTCAATATTTTGGTTGGGACCAGAACCCTTACCAAAAATTATCAAACATTTAAGAAGAGCATTTTGGAGCAATGAATGAGATTTTTAGGGTTTTTTTTTCCCTCCTTTTATTTAAGTTTTTGAGGCTTCCAATTCCTCAGTTCAAGTTTCGAAAATATAGACATGATGCACACATGAAGCTAGCCTAGAGCACTACCAGCAGCTAGGGATGTGACAACTCACCCCCACTAAACAAGAATCTCGTCTCGAGATTCAAGCGTAGGGTAAGGTGAAGGGTAACGCAGACTAGTATAATCTTCACGATCCAGGGTGCACTTCAGTTGAACGTTGATTCATTCACCATCATTGTCTTGAAGTCTTGCCTTGAAAAATCCTGTCAACATGACATGGAGGGAAGGAGACTCTAGAAGGGTCGATCTTCTCGAAGATCGAACAACTCACGGAATGAGACATAGGACCATCTCTCGGGTTGAGACACGAGATACACATCAAGAGGGGTGGAAAGAAACGGATAACAAAGGTTCACTAGGTAGACAACAATTTCACGCTTAAGAAGGTGGTAAACGATTGTCAACGTAGCGAGGAGTTGAGTTGCCATGATACCATAACGATACACCTTAGGGAAGGTGACTCGTAGAGATATCCCCTTAAGTGGCCAAAAGAATTACCTTTGATTCATAGATCATTGAAAACCTTTATACCAGCCTAAGGCAATTCTCAAGCGATCGTTTGGAGGGGGTCAGTAGAATGGCATACTCGGACTTGGATGATGTGGATTACCTTGTTGAAGACAACGTAATGGATGAATTTGCTTACCACCGGAAATGGAAGAGACCCATGGTAGAATGGCACATTGGCGGTGCAAACTGGGAACAAAATGCAAATGATGGGAATGATTCTAGTAACTGGGGAGAGGCTCAACAATAGAGAGTTATCCCACTATTGGAATGGTTATAGCATAACCGAGGAAACTGAGAGCGCTATACAGTTAATGCCGACGATCAAACCTAGCACTTGCGCGTGCTCTCAAGAACTTGAGCAATTCCATAATCATCAAGGTTTTACCAACATCCGTGTCAAGGGTCCGGTAACACAACTTACTACCATGATGAATGGTGATGGAGGATGCAGATGCAAAGGAAGATAACACCTTCTCAGATTTCACCCTTGGCGGGGCCAAGGAAATAAAATCTGGATGATCGACCGAAAGACATTTAGCACTCCGCTTCTAATGTTCTCCTTGATGTGCTAGTGTAACCCATTCATAGATATGGTTTGATATCTAGAACATCAAGTAAAAGGTCGGACTTCGGGATCTCAAAATCCATAAGGGCAACTAGGGAGTAAATCCTACGAAATCCTTATGGGGAGGTGGCCAACTTCTTTAATCAAGATACTACAATAATAGGACTTTCGGCTGGGTGGTGCTGGCCACGACAACCACTTTACCGGTTATCAAGGGACCAGTATTATAGTTCTTGGGGAAATGTTCCAACCATCATATCTGCCTGAGATTCAGATCTGGTTGGTGTCAGAATATTCCAGACCCATCGAGTCTAGGAAGAAAAATGAAAGTTTGCAACACAAATCGACGAGATGACGTTGCGGGATTCTCGGGAGATGAACTACGATAGCAAGCTCCAAAACATGAGCTAGTTCTGCTACAAACATGTGAACACGTTGTCCTAGACAAGCATGCCCACATGGTAGTCTTACAATAAAACACTACCGAGTTCTGGTTGGGAACCATCAGCGAGGATATCGAAGTTCTTTCATAAGTCCGGATTAGCTCTTATGAAGATACTCCTTCTCCTTGAACAAATCAATCAGTGGCTTGGTGTGCTAGGGGTACATATAGATTGAAGGTTGCAAATCTTCAAACCACAGAATTCTTCGCACGTGTGCATGACTGATTTGGGATGATTCCAAAGGAAACAACATTGACTTTCTCGAATCCACGGCGGCAACTTGCATCAAATGCACATGAACTAGAGGAATCACTTCTTACATCCGAACATATGCTTCATGAGCTAGCATGAACAAATGCTTTCAAAAGTTTCCAACACTAGCTTAATGTTCAGCAAAATTATGGGGAAGACAAGGATGTTGTCAATGGGCACAACAACAATTCATCTGGGTTTCCTTTTAAAAGGAATTCCATAGTTAAGTGAACAAGTGATAACATTGGTCGGACCAAAGATGTAATGGTGTATGCTCGAGGGATCAACCACGAATAAGACAACATTACGAGCATCGTTGGTACTGATTTGATTTGACGATAGCCCACACTCAAATCAAAGGATTGATAAGACAATAGGTCCAGCAACTGATCACAAGGACCAATCGATGAAGATATCATCTTTCTTCAGCACACCCTACACAAGAATATCCCTTTGGAACGAACTAAGTCAGGCAAGCTTTTATCTTCCAACTCTCCAAGTTGTTGTCTAGCTTAACCAACTAGCTCCGGGATATCCAACACAGATTCTTGGAGAAAGGGTGATTCACAAGAAACCAACTTGATCACGAGCCCAACATAATAGTCAGGAAATAACCCGGTAACGCTTCCAAGAAGATATTTGGAAAGTCACGAACCACCGGTATGTTACTAAGCTCGAGAACAATCTTGCTTTTGAGGGCAAGACGACATGATCAAATGAGTGAGGACTTGAAATAATTCCTAACTCATTGGTCGAGGAGTGCACCAGAAATAGGGACTAGGTAGCACAAGCTATCTTAGAATGGTGATTCAATAACCAACATGCTAAGAATGAGAATATTGTCCATTTAACTACCAAGCAACAAGGTTGCTATGAGTATTGATTTCACACATCACGATTCACTTGTCGGCGTTCCGGTTATAATAACACGGGAACCGAGAAATGAATAATGATGGAGAGAGTATCACTGTATCAGGAGTTCATAGGATGGTGTGCAATTCCCATAACAATCCCGATATAAAGATGGTAATACTCCAAGGTAGAACAGAATCAAAAGCTGGGCTGGCATTTTGATCTGCGGAGCACAATTGCTTTGACCCAATCCTAGATATGGATGAGGTACTGGAGTTTGTTTCTCCTAGTCATTCCGCGATAGAATGGCTTGACGGACCACAAGAGTAATAGGCATCGATAAACGAATGCACACATACTCTTGACTATCAATTGATAGACGAGGGTTAGTAGACAACTAAAGAGGGACAACTCAAAGGAACATATAACTTTCTGAGTTGTGGATGCATAGATTAGTATGTCGAACCAAGTTCAACATAATTCTTCCGGGTAACCCATGCAGAAAAGTAGAACTGGCAGAGCCATAACATGTAATGGAGAACTCATCAAGAGCACTCTGGTTGTGATCGTTCAGTTCAACGAGGAACTTCTGCCATAAGTAGTTCATGGTATTTGGAAGAAGAAGATACCACGGACTTCAAGGACTATCGTAAAGGTTACTAATATCCTAAAGGCACTAGCAATTACTATCAACATGAAGTAGGTAGAGTGAATCTCGGGTTCAAGAACCCAGGAACAGAATACCTATTACTAAGTAGCATCACGGGATGCTTTCGAGAATGATGGCCAGAATCATCACACTGGGAGCACAAATCATGGCTAAATTACTAGATGATCCCCTAAGACACCTAGGGTCATAATAATATCTCCAACATGTATGTCAAGGTAACGGAGTACCTCAACTCACTGATTAGTGTGGTTAATCTGGCCCATGGGAACATTGAAACGGGAAGAAAGGATTTTGCAAATGCATCAGACTACTTAGAAACCTGGGATGACTCGGACAGCATAACGGCTGTAAATGCTCAGAAAAGACTTGAGACATTCACAAAAATGGTGGCATAACCACTTAGAAGCACAATATCAAGGTCTCGAGATCAATAATTAACATACAGAGGTAGAAACTGAACTGAGGCTTAATCCAACAATCTTATAAGTCTACTGATTAGTAACACGTGGTCCTAATAGCAAGAAGAGATAGCCTAGTTCTTAATCCCCGTAGGAAAGATAAGATGACTCAGATCAGAAGGGCATAAGGTATAAGGAGTAAAAGAGCCTTACGTTCCATCCCACAGTCAATTCCCTTATATAACTAAAGAATTTCTAGACTCAACTTCGACCCGTTTGGCTTGGTAATCCTACAGGCAGTCAAGCTCTGATACCAACGCTGTCAGGACCCCGACTCAATGCCACATCGATCTAGCATGTAACACCTCATATCATTTTGCGGCCTCACGCACGGTATTCCCACGGGTGTCGCCTTACCTTTGCCCGGGACCGTTTGCGCCTTTTGGCACACGTATATGATAGTGTCGCTAGCATCCATATGATAAGGAGTCCGGGCTGACATGGCTAGTCGTAAACCCAAAGTGGCACAGACTTACAAGGACAGGCATCCATGACCCAGCATCAAACGTGTCGGTCATCAGCAAGTGGGTCCGGGCTGTAGCACTGGGCTAGCAGGACTCCGGTAAACCGGGCTGTAGCGGGCTAACAGGCCTCCGGTACTCAATGCGTGACATTTCCCCGAAGGGACAGACACAGGAACGAAGAAGGACACATGCCGGCCAGCCTAAGTGTTCCGGAGCAGTAGCAAGCTACCATGGCTCGGTGGAAACACTAGGAGACATTTCCCGGTAAGAGAGGCTACTAAGGATAAACAACTAGATAGTCAGATCCCACACATACCAAGCATTTCAATAACATACACACAATATGCTCGATATGTGCAAATACAACAAGGCATCACAACATGACTCTACGACTCAAGTATTAATTCAATAGGCTCCGAGGAGCGAGATATTACAAACAGGGGTCTCACGACCCAACATTCAGAGCATATAAATCAAAGCACAAGCGGAAGCTATCATGTCTGAGTACATACATCTATAAATGAAAAAGGCTGAAAAGCCTGACTATCTATCAGATCCTGCCGAGGCACAAGATCGTAGCTGAGGTAACAAGCTAAACGTCGAAGCCCACGTGGAACTACTAGCAAGACCGAAGTCTCTCTGCAAAACATAAAATAGGCAAACGTGAGTACAAATGTACCCAGCAAGACTTACATCAGAACTAACTACATATGCATCATTATCAACAAAGGGATGGTGGGGTTTAACTGCAGCAAGCCAGCTTTGACTCGGTGGCTATCCTGAACTACGACTGCAAGAGACTCTTTGAGGTGGCGCACACGAGTCCACATATTCACCATATCAATACACCACTATGGATCCGCTCCCGTCTCCCTACGAGAACGCCATCCATAGCACTCACGCTTATCTTGCGTATTTTAGAGTATCCACTTTCACTTGTCTATGAACTGATATAAGCAACCCAGAAGTCCTTTACCGTGGACACGGCTATTCGAATAGATGATGTTAACCCTGCAGGGGTGTACTTCTTCATACATGTTTCCACCACTTAGCGTCTGCACACGGCATGTGCTCGGCAGACTTCAAGCGAAAGCCGACGTGGGTGTAGACCACGACCTACCTAAACACTCAAGTCTCTAGTCCAGGTTTATCGCCTATTCGGGTTCCATCCATGAGGAGATCCGGCCGGAGTTTCGCTCACAGCCCCAAACGATGTGAACAGGGTTCCGTGACACCAAACGGGCGCCCGGTATACCCGGCCACGTGCCTACCGCATCACAGCCCACCCCTACGGTCAGCGCTGTCCACGGCCTCCAGCATACTACAAACACCAGAAACTACTTGCAACTCCTGGACAGAGGACAAGGGTGAATAAGAAGTCGAGCGGGGTCATATTTCAGGGCCCAATGTATGGTAGTAGCTGAATCATGGATCACAAACACAGAACTCAGTTCCTGAGGACGGCTTCAATGAGACAACCCACCATGTACTCCTACATGGCCTCTCACCGACACCTTTTACCAAATCGTGTTCACACACTTAGCTCACACATAGTAGGACATGTTCACACACCTCTGATTCATCCCGGATGAATCAGACCTGACACAACTCTAAGCAGTAGCAGGCATGACAATAAGCATGAATGAGTAGGCACAACAGGGCTCAAACAACTCCTACTCATGCTAGTGGGTTTCATCTATTTACTGTGGCAATGACAGGTCATGCAGAGGATAAAGGGGTTCAGCTACCGCAGCAAGTAACAGATGAATCGGTGTTGTCCTAATGCATTAAAAGAGAGCATGGGCGAGAGAGTAGGATTGTATCGGAATGAACAAGGGGTTTTTGCTTGCCTGGCACTTCTGAAGATAACATTGAGTCTTCATCTGTGTCAACGATCACATCATCGGTATCACGTCTATCGAGAGGGGACAAATACCGGCAACACAGAAGGGAACACAATCAATGCAATGCACAATATGATGCATGATCATGACATGGCAAAATGAATGTGTTTTGGGCTAATGCAACTAGCAACAGATTAAATGAAGTTGGTTTGAATACAAGATTCAAATTCAAACTCCATATGTGATTATTCAAATGCCATTTAATTGATTTGTGCTATACAGCAGCTATAAGTTGTTCTAACATGCATGAAAATGGTACAGATGGATTCCTTGAATTTTTCTGATAATTTTTCATATATAATTTATTTGATTTGGAGATACGGTTAATTTTCTATGAAATTTAGAAGTTTTGGACATTTTCTGAAAATAATAAATCATTTAAGATTTATTTAAATTCCAGAAAGGAATTATTGCGTCAGCATGACGTTGGCATGACGTCACAGGTTAACAGGGGCTGGTCCAGTCAAACCTGACGTGTGGGGACCACACGTCAGTGACACAGTTAACTAACCTAAGTTTAATTAGAGCCTGGGCCCACATGTCAGTGTCCTATCTACTTACTAAGTTAGTTAACACTAACTTAACCTGGTACTAATTAAACAGGGGGGGCTGGGCCCACACGTCAGTCCGGCGAGGTCAAAGGGTCAAACCCCCTGGTCGGCGGGGTCAACTCGCCGGCGTTTAGCCGCCGGCGAGGCTAAACGCGGCGGTGCAGGTGCGGGTTTCACGTACAGGGCACCGTTCGGGGCGCCGTTGGGCTCTATGGATAGCTGGGAGTGGGCCGCGGCGAGTGGTGCAGGTGGTTGGGTTCGGGGTCGCCGGAAAAGGCGCCGACGACGTGTTTGGCGGCGGCCGGAGCTCGGGTTTGCACGGGCGCGGCGAGGCAGAGCACAAGGAGCTCAACCAAGGGCATGGACGGCGTCGTGGGGTCACCAGGAGCACATCTGTGCCATTGGGCGAGTAAGCGAAGCTCGGGAGCGCGTGGCTCAACGTCCATGGCGGTGGCGGCTTCGGTCGTCGGTGAACTAGGAGCCACGGTGTGAAAACAGAACAACAGAGAGGGGGGTTCGAGGGAGAGGCTTACGACGGTTGCAACGGTGCGGACGACGAGCTCGGGGAAGGCCGGAGCTGAGCGGGGCGGCGAGGTCGATCTCCGGCGGCCGAGGAGGGGAAAAGCCTCGGTGGCGGCGTTGCAGCGTGTCCGGGGCCTCATGGGTCGTCGAGGAGATCGGGGACGTCGAGACGGAGCTCGCTGGCACGGCGAGGGGTCGACGGGGAGGCGGTGGCCGCGGCAGCAGCAAGCGGCGGCGACGGGTTCCGCTCGGGCGCGTGAGGGAGAGAGAGCAGAGGAGGGGGAGGAGAGAGGGGGAGCGCGAGAGAGAGCCAGGGGCTGCATGGCGCTCCGTGGCGTGGATTAGGACGAAGGGCGGCCTCCAGCGCGAAGCAGGAGGTGGCCAGGGCTCTCGGGCGCGCGCCACGCCTCGCCTCTGCCTACTGGCAGAGGAAGACGACGAGCGGCGAGGTAGATGGGCTGGGCTGGGCCGCTGGAGGAGCTGGGCCGGCTGGGCTGGACAGGTAAGCGCCAGGTAAGTCTTCTTCTCTGTTTTATTTTTTTCTTCTGTTTTGTTTTATTTAATTTATTTTGCCACTGTTTTGAATTTAAAATAATTCAAACAATGCCAAAAACTCCTGTGAATATTTTATATTGCTAGATGGACTTTTCCAAAAGCTCATAAAATATTTCAGGGGTATTTGAAGTTATATTCTAGTTATATGAATATAATTCAAATTCAAATAGCTAATGATTTAAATTCAAAGTCCCAAAAATAAATCCTTAAAAATGTTCAATATTTTGGTTGGGACCAGAACCCTTACCAAAAATTATCAAACATTTAAGAAGAGCATTTTGGAGCAATGAATGAGATTTTTAGGGTTTTTTTGCCCTTCTTTTATTTAAGTTTTTGAGGCTTCCAATTCCTCAGTTCAAGTTTCGAAAATATAGACATGATGCACACATGAAGCTAGCCTAGAGCACTACCAGCAGCTAGGGATGTGACAGTTTGACACATGCGAACCATGCCTCATGGGCAAAATGACCAAGACTCCGTTCTCCGGAACAATGGAGCGAGCAACCAACTTGTTGGAAATCATACATACCGATGTGTGCGGTCCAATGAGCGTTGAGGCTCGCGGAGGATATCGTTATGTTCTCACTCTCACTGATGACTTAAGTTGATATGGGTATGTCTACTTAATGAAACACAAGTCTGAGACCTTTGAAAAGTTCAAGGAATTTCAGAATGAGGTGGAGAATCAACATGACCGAAAGATAAAGTTCCTATGATCAGATCGTGGAGGAGAATAATTAAGTCACGAATTTGGTACACACTTAAGGAAATGTGGAATTGTTTCACAACTCACGCCGCCTGGAACACCTCAGCGAAACGGTGTGTCCGAACGTCGTAATCGCACTCTATTGGATATGGTGCGGTCTATGATGTCTCTTACCGATTTACCGCTATCATTTTGGGGATACGCTCTAGAGACAGCTACATTCACTTTAAATAGGGCACCGTCTAAATCCATTGAGACGACACCGTATGAATTATGGTTTGGGAAGAAACCTAAGCTGTCGTTTCTAAAAGTTTGGGGATGCGATGCTTATGTCAAGAAACTTCAACCTGAAAAGCTCGAACCCAAGTCGGAAAAATGCGTATTCATAGGATACCCTAAGGAAACTGTCGGGTATACCTTCTACTTAAGATCCGAAGGCAAGATCTTTGTTGCTAAGAACGGATGCTTTCTGGAAAAAGAGTTTCTCTCGAAAGAAGTAAGTGGGAGGAAAGTAGAACTCGATGAAGTACTACCTCTCGAACGGGAAAGTGGTGCATCGCAGGAAACCGTTCCTGTGATGCCCACACCAACTGTAGAGGAAAACAATGATGATGATCAAGGTGCTTCGGATCAAGTTACTACTGAACTTCGTAGGTCCACAAGGACACGTTCCGCACCAGAGTGGTACGGCAACCCTGTCCTGGAAATCATGTTGTTAGACAACGGTGAACCTTCGAACTATGAAGAAGCGATGGCGGGCCCAGATTCCAACAAATGGCTAGAAGCCATGAAATTTGAGATAGAATCCATGTATGAAAACAAAGTATGGACTTTGACAGACTTGCCCGATGATCGGCGAGCGATAGAAAACAAATGGATTTTTAAGAAGAAGACGGACGCGGATGGTAATGTTACCATCTATAAAGCTCGACTTGTCGCTAAGGGTTATCGACAAGTTCAAGGAATTGACTACGACGAGACATTCTCTCCCGTAGCGAAGCTGAAGTCCGTCCGAATCATGTTAGCAGTTGCCGCATACTATGATTATGAGATATGGCAGATGGACGTCAAAACGGCATTCCTTAACGGACATCTTAAGAAAGAGCTGTATATGATACAGCCGGAAGGTTTTGTCGATCCTAAGAACGCTAACAAAGTATGCAAGCTCCAGCGATCCATCTATGGACTGGTGCAAGCATCTTGGAGTTGGAACATTCGCTTTGATGAGATGATCAAAGCGTTTGGGTTTATGCAGACTTATGGAGAAGCCTGCGTTTACAAGAAAGTGAGTGGGAGCTCTGTAGCATTTCTCATATTATATGTAGATGACATACTCTTGATGGGAAAGAATATAAAACTTCTGGACAGCATTAAGGCCTACTTGAATAAGTGTTTTTCAATGAAGGACCTTGGAGAAGCTGCTTATATATTAGGCATCAAAATCTATAGAGATAGATCGAGACGCCTCATAGGTCTTTCACAAAGCACATACCTTGATAAGATTTTGAAGAGGTTCAAAATGGATCAGTCCAAGAAGGGGTTCTTGCCTATGTTACAAGGTGTGAGATTGAGCTCGGCTCAGTCACCGACCACGGCAAAAGATAAAGAAGAGATGAGTGTCATCCCCTATGCTTCAGCCATAGGATCTATTATGTATGCCATGCTGTGTACCAGACCTGATGTAAACCTTGCCGTAAGTTTGGTAGCAAGATACCAAAGTAATCCCGGCAAGGAACACTGGACATCGGTCAAGAATATCCTGAAGTACCTGAAAAGGACAAAGGACATGTTTCTCGTTTATGGAGGAGACGAAGAGCTCGTCGTAAAGGGTTACGTCGACGCTAGCTTCGACTCAGATCTGGATGACTCTAAGTCGCAAACCGGATACGTGTATATGTTGAATGGTGGAGCAGTAAGCTGGTGCAGCTGCAAGCAGAGCGTCGTGGCGGGATCTACGTGTGAAGCGGAGTACATGGCAGCCTCGGAGGCAGCGCATGAAGCGATTTGGGTGAAGGAGTTCATCACCGACCTAGGAGTCATACCCAATGCGTCAGGGCCGATCAAACTCTTCTGTGACAACACTGGAGCTATTGCCCTTGCCAAGGAGCCCAGGTTTCACAAGAAGACCAGGCACATCAAGCGTCGTTTCAACTCCATCCGTGAAAATGTTCAAGATGGAGACATAGAGATTTGCAAAGTACACACGGATCTGAATGTTGCAGATCCGTTGACTAAACCTCTCTCGCGAGCAAAACATGATCAACACCAGAACTCTATGGGTGTTCGATTCATCACAATGTAACTAGATTGGTGACTCTAGTGCAAGTGGGAGACTGTTGGAAATATGCCCTAGAGGCAATAATAAAAGTATTATTATATTTCAATGTTCATGATAATTGTCTTTTATTCATGCTATAACTGTATTATCCGGAAATCGTAATACGCGTGTGAATACATAGACCACAATATGTCCCTAGTGAGCCTCTAGTTGACTAGCTCGTTGTGATCAACAGATAGTCATGGTTTCCTGGCTATGGACATTGGATGTCGTTGATAACGGGATCACATCATTAGGAGAATGATGTGATGGACAAGACCCAATCCTAAGCATGGCACAAAGATCGTGTAGTTCGTTTGCTAGAGCTTTGCCAATGTCAAGTATCTCTTCCTTCGACCATGAGATCGTGTAACTCCCGGATACCGTAGGATTGCCTTGGGTGTATCAAACGTCACAACGTAACTGGGTGACTATAAAGGTGCATTACAGGTATCTCCGAAAGTGTCTGTTGGGTTGACACGGATCGAGACTGGGATTTGTCACTCCGTATGACGGAGAGGTATCTCTGGGCCCACTCGGTAATGCATCATCATAATGAGCTCAAGGTGACCAAGGTGTTGGTCACGGGATCATGCATTACGGTACGAGTAAAGTGACTTGCCGGTAACGAGACTGAACAAGGTATTGGGATACCGACGATCGAGTCTCGGGCAAGTAACGTACCGATTGACAAAGGGAATTGTATACAGGGTTTTGATCGAATCCTCGACATCGTGGTTCAACCGATGAAATCATCGAGGAGCATGTGGGAGCCAACATGGGTATCCAGATCCCGCTGTTGGTTATTGCCCGAGAGTCGTCTCGGTCATGTCTGCATGACTCCCGAACCCGTAGGGTCTACACACTTAAGGTTCAGTGACGCTAGGGTTATCAGGAAGACAAGTATGTGATTACCGAATGTTGTTCGGAGTCCCGGATGAGATCCCGAACGTCACAAGGAGTTCCGGAATGGTCCGGAGGTAAAGTTTTATATATGGGAAGTTGTTAAACGGACACCGGAAAGTTTCGGGGTCATACCGGTATTGTACCGGGACCACCGGAGAGGTTCCGGGGGTCCACCGGGAGGGACCACCCATCCCGGGGGGCAACTTGGGCTGCGTAGGGATGGCAGCCAGCCCCTAGTGGGCTTGGCGCCCCCCCCCCTTGGGCCCATGCGCCTAGGGTTGGGGGGGAAACCCTAAAGGGGGCGCACCCCCCTTGCTTGGGGGGCAAGCCCCCCACCCTTTGGCCGCCGCCCCCCTCTAGGGTTTCCCCTAGAGGGCCAGCCCCCTTGCCCCTCTCCTCCTATATATAGAGGGGTGAGGGGAGGGCTGCTACAACACAACTCAAGGCGCAGCCCCTCCCCTCCCCAACACCTCTCCTCCTCCGTAGGTGCTTGGCGAAGCCCTGTCGGAGTACTGCTGCACCAACTACACCACGTCGTCGTGCTGCCGTTGGAGCAATCTTCCTCAACCTCTCCTTCCCCCTTGCTGGATCAAGAAGGAGGAGACGTCTCCTGTCCCGTACGTGTGTTGAACGCGGAGGTGTTGTCCGTTCAGCACTTGGACATCGGTGATCCGAATCACGTTCGAGTACGACTCCATCATCACCATCCCCATGCAAGCTTCCGCACGTGATCTACAAGTGGTATGTAGATGCAAACTCTCTCCCATGACTCGTTGCTTAGATGAACTCATAAGTGGATCTTGGTGAAACCGTAGGAAAATTTTTAATTTTCTGCAATGTTCCCCAACATATTATATATATTTAAATTATTTTATATGTTATTATATATTATTGTTATTGTCATCATATATTTAGCAGATACTTACATATGTAAGAAAACAATATCCCACATCTTGTTAACTTATAAAAATAATTTCTTAACAATAAAATCCTGGATTTTTTTGGCAACAAAAATTCTGGTGATTGTGTACAAAAGCTTGGTAAGATTTTAGGACCAATGTAATAATAAATCACTTATTATATATATATATATATATATATATATATATATATATATATATATATATATAACAAAATGCTCAGCCCCTGTTTATTTTTTGATAACATTGCTGCGCCCACCCCAACATTATAATTAGAATCAGCCCAGCAAAATCGTGTATTTCGAGAAAGTGCAAATGGCTTGTAATTTTTTAGGAAAAACATAAATGGGCCGCATGGACGCTACATTATTTGTTCACCCAGCCCAGCTAATGGACTGTAATTCAAAAAAATAAGATCAAATGGACTGTACAATCTACCCCACAAAAAAGACTGTAAATTCTGAAAAAATGGGTTGAATACGTGCCACATTTTTGCAGGCTGAAATGTGGGCCAATGGGCCGAAGCCAATGCAATTCATTGTCAACTTAGTCAACAAATGATTCTCACATCGTTAGCCTTTGGATTTACATCCAACGACCGGCATCCATCTTCAATCTCTCGTCTTCTTCCTCCAGCGCCGCCGGGACCACCTGCTCCTGCCTCCTTCTGCTAGCAGCTCTGCTTAGCACGCTTCGCTGTGAAGCACTACTCCACCGCTGGCTAGGCCATCCCTCCACCCCTCCACACCTCCTATTCTTATCCACCGACTGCGGAACCACACCGCACCAGAACCAATTAACCCTCGTACACCTCTCCGTCTATGACTCTACTCCCGCGTCTTCCTATCTCCGGCTCGTTGCTGTCCGGGGCCTTGCCGTTGTCCACCACCTTGGATGCGCTCGGCGCGGACTGGTCAACATGGTCAACAAACGACACCATCGGAAGTAGACTATGCGTGGAGAGGCTGACAGCTATGTCCACGGCCACACACAAGGAAATGCCTCCTTATTATGCGCAAAATAATGATTCCTCCACCTGACAACTGGGACCCATCGGAAGGGCCTCTATATTTCGTGAAAAAAATGTTCCCTCCGCTGACAGGTCGGACCCACCAGCTATATCTCCGCACGCAAGGAAGTGCCTCCTTATTACACACACAAAAAATGAATACTCCCCCTGCTAGTTGGGACCCACCTTGGTGGAAGGCTGACTTGTGGGCCTACTAAGTTGACGCGGACGGAGTGCTTTGTCAACTTAGTCAATATGAACGATTCTAGCTCTAGTGACCGTATGATGTCCATCCAACGGCCGTAGTGCTTCTTCAACCTCTGGTCTTCTTGCTCCAGCCGCCCAAAGCAGAGCGGGTCGTGCCGCATGCTCCTGCAGCCCGTGGTCGGCTGTGCTGCCGCGGAGGCCTCACCGCCCCCTACTATTCCCACCGCTGGCCAGGCCCTGCGGCGACGGCAGCCTCACACCATAGCCGAACTAGTGAACCCTCGTACTCCTCTCCGTGCGGGCTTCCACTGCCGCATCTTCCCGGGCTCCGCGTCGTCCCCTTCCTAGACCTCGCCGTCGTCCACCGCGCTGGTGCTCTCCGCGCGGCGTGGTCAACATGGTCAAGGAACGGCTTCCATCGGACGTGGACTGTACGTGGAGAGGCTGACAGCTGGGTCCACGGCCGCAGCAAGGAAGTACCTCCTTATTACATGCAAAATAATTATTCCTCCACCTAACAGTGGGGACCCACCGTACGGGCCACCGTATTTCGCGAAAAAAATGTTTCCCCCTGACTACTGGGACCCACCAGCTACATCTTCGCACGCAAGGAAGTGCGTCCGGCAAAAAAAAATGATTCGCTCCCCTTACTGCTGGGACCCACCAGCTACATCTTCGCACAGAAGGAAGTGCCTGATAGTCGGGACCCACCTGGTCGAAGCGTACGTAGCGTTGTCATTCTGGTCGCGAACATGTACATACATACTGGTCGATGTAGAGGCGCGCACGTGTCGTAGAGAGGCACGCACGTAGCATGTACACGTACATACAGCGGCCAGTGTGCAATAAAGAAAATACGACCACGTACGTACATACGGGCAGGGTCTCGAACGCCTACTCACGCATACGTTCGGCCAAGGCTCGTGTACATGGCTGGGTCGTAACGGAGAAACTGCATCGTCGTCGTGTTCATGGGGAACCAACCGGCTGGGTCGGAACAGAATGCGTTGTCGCGTTCATCGGGAGGGCTTGGACGAAACAGCCGATGGAAACGAGGCCTGGCATACCACAGAACGGAGGAAACGGCCTTGTGTTCGACTGGCCACGGTCGAAACGGGGTCCTGTTCATCGGGAGGGGTTTGGCGTACCGCAAAACAGAGGAAACGGACCTCGTACGGTCGAAACAGGGGTCCTGTTGATCGGGAGGGATGTGGCGTACCGCAAAATGGAGGAAACGGACTTGTGTTGGAGCGCTACGGTCGAAACGGGGGTCCTGTTCATCGGGAGGGGTGTGGCGTACCGCAAAACAGGACTCCATGGGATACTGTTCATCTCCACCGTCGACCCGCTCCAGCCTCCACGGGCTACTGTTCATCCACCATCGACCTCCTCCAGCCTCCACCTGCGACTGTTCATCCACGGGCTCCTGTTCATCCAGCCTCCACCACGTGCTAATCCACCGGCTACAGTTCAACCAGCCCTCTCCACGGGCTCCTGTTCAACCACCCCTCCACGGGCTACTGTTCATCCAGCCCTCCACCGTCTACTATTCATCCAGCCCTCCACGGGGTGGTCCTGTTCATCCTGCCCTCCACGGGGTCCTGTTCATCCATCCCCAACCGGCTCAATCAATCGGGGTCCTGTTCATCCAAAGGTAACACCACGGGGTCCTGTTCATCCACCCCCACTGGGAACTGTTCATCCACCCCCCCACCAACGCTCACTATTCATCTAGAGGAAGCATCGATCGGCTTCAGTTAGTAGCAGTAGCGAAGGAATCGCTCGATCGGGTTCAGTTAATAGCCATCGATCGATCGCTCGGGTTCAGTAACGCGTAGCCTGCAGTGCAATCGCTCGGGTTCAGTTACAGCCCAATGCCTCGCTCGGGTTCAGTTAGAGCCCAATGCCTTGCACCCACGCGCGTGTGTGTACGAGAGAAACGCGCATCGCTCGGCCCCGACCACCCACCGTAACCGGGAACACCCCGATATTTTCCTCGCCCTCGCTTCTACCATGATTTTTCCATCATGGACGGCCCAAAGAATGTCATGCAGCTGCGTCTCCCGCCCGCCCAGGATGAAAAGCCCATTTTCTGTCATGATTTTTTGTCATAGAAGTAGGACCCCACCACATCTATGATGATGCCGGGTTTTTTCACAATTATTGTCATAGAAGTGTCATAAGTATGACAGAAAAAAATTATTCGGCCCAATATGTCACGGATGTGTCTTTTTTTGTAGTGACACCCTGTCCACGACCTCAGCTCCAACTCTATATATTCACGTTTGGGGCGGAAAAAAAATTCGTGGCCCCCTGGTGCTCCACCGACCTCAGCTCCAACTCTATATATTCACGTTCGGGGATAAAAAAAATCAGAGATAAGGATTCATCGTGTTTTACGATACGGAGCAACCGCCAAGCCCTAATCTCTCTCGGGAGGGCTGATCTGGAGTCCGTTCGGGGCTCCGGAGAGGGGAATCCGTCGCCGTCATCATCATCAACCATCCTCCATCACCAATTTCATGATGCTTACCACCGTGCGTGAATAATTCCATCGTAGGCTTGCTGGACGGTGATGGGTTGGATGAGATTTATCATGTAATCGAGTTAGTTTTGTTAGGGTTTGATCCCTAGTATCCATTATGTTCTGAGGTTTATGTTGCTATGACTTTGCTATGCTTAATTCTTGTCACTAGGGCCCGAGTGCCATGATTTCAGATTTGAACCTATTATGTTTTCATGAATATATATGTGAGTTATTGATCCTATCTTGCAAGTCTATAGTCACCTATTATGTGTTATGATCCGTTAACCCCGAAGTGACAATAATTGGGATACTTACCGGTGATAACCGTAGTTTGAGGAGTTCATGTATTCACTAAGTGTTAATGATTTGGTCCGGTACTCTATTAAAAAGAGGCCTTAATATCCCTTAGTTTCCAATAGGACCCCGCTACCACGGGAGGGTAGGACAAAACATGTCATGCAAGTTCTTTTCCATAAGCACGTATGACTATATTCGGAATACATGCCTACATTACATTGATGAATTGGAGCTAGTTCTGTGTCACCCTATGCTATAACTGTTGCATGAGGAATCGCATCCGACATAATTATCCATCACTGATCCAATGCCTACGAGCTTTTCACATATTGATCTTTGCTTAGTTACTTTACCGTTGCCACTGTTACAATTACTACAAAACTACTACTGTTACTTTTGCCACCGTTACCGTTACTTCCACACTACTTTGCTACTAAATACTTTGCTGCAGATATTAAGTTATCTAGGTGTGGTTGAATTGACAACTCAACTACTAATACTTGAGAATATTCTTTGGCTCCCCTTGTGTCGAATCAATAAATTTGGGTTGAATACTCTACCCTCGAAAACTGTTGCAATCCCCTATACTTGTGGGTTATCAAGACTATTTTCTGGCGCCGTTGCCGGGGAGCATAGCTCTATTCTTTGAGTCACTTGGAATTTATATCTGCTGATCACTATGAGGAACTTGAAAGACGATAGAACCAAAATTTATCCCTCAACTACAAGGGGAGGTAAGGAACTGCCATCTAGCTTTGGAGTTGATTCCCCTTCTGTTTTGAGTAAACTTGCGACACCTAAACCTGCTTCTGCTATTAATTCTGATATGTCGCATGTTATTGATGCTGCCACTTCTGCTATGCATGATGTACTATGCCACTAGGTGAATTTCTTGATGGACAACTTGCTAGGGCTAGAGAGAATGAAATTATTGAAACTTATAATATTGATGAAGGGATTCTCCCCCTAGATATGAATTGCCTATTGTGCCTGAGGGTTATGTTATGGATGAAGAAACTTCTAGGGACTTTCTTGCTTGCAATGATAGATATGATCTTAAGAAATTATTAGCTAAGCTTAAGGAAAAATCTTTGAATGCTAGAATGAAATATGACCCTGCTTTTGCTACTTCACCTATCTGTATTTCCGATAAGGATTATGATTTCTATGTAGATCCTGAGATAATTACTTTGGTTGAATCTGATCCTTTCTATGGCTATGAATCTGAAACTGTTGTGGCACATCTTACTAAATTAAATGATATAGCCACCCTATTCACTAATGATGAGAAAACTCGCTACTATTATATCCTTAAGTTATTTCCATTCTCATTAAAGGGTGATGCTAAGACATGGTTTAATTCTCTTGATCCTGGTTGTGTGCGTAGTCCCAAGGATATGATTTATTACTTCTTTGCTAAATATTTCCCCACTCATAAGAAACAAGCTGCTTTGAGGGAAATATATAATTTTCTGCAAATTGAAGAAGAGAGTCTCCCACAAGCTTGGGGAGGCTTCTCCAATTACTTAATGCTTTGCCTGATCATCCTCTCAAGAAAAATGAAATACTTGATATCTTTTATAATGGACTAACCGATGCTTCCAGAGACCACCTGGATAGTCGTTCTGGTTGTGTTTTCAGGGAAAGAACTGTTGATCATGCTGAATTGCTATTGAATAATATATTGAACAATGAAAATAATTGGACACTTCCTGAACCAACTCTTAAGCCAACTCCGAAGAAAAGGGGTATTCTATTTCTCAGTCCTAAAGATATGCAAGAGGCAAAGAAATCTATGAAAGAAAAGGGTATTAAAGCTGAAGATGTTAAGAATTTACCACCTATTGAAGAAATTCATGGTCTTGATAACCCAACACAGGTAGTAAAGGTAAATTGTCTCTATAGATTTGATGAAGGTGATATTCCTCGTTATAAGTCTGCTAGACAATGCTTACATGAGTTTGATAATTTTATTGTTAAACAAGAAAACTTCAATGCTTATGTTGGTAGACAATTGAAATGCAATGCTTATATGATTGAACACTTGAGTGATTATATGTCTAGAGTTAAAGGTGAACTTCAACTCATTAGTAAACATGCTTCTATGGTTACCACTCAAGTAGAACAAGTGCTTAAAGCTCAGAATGATTTGCTCAATGAATTAAATAATAAGAAGAATGATAATTGTCGGTGTCAAAACCGGCGGATCTCGGGTAGGGGGTCCCGAACTGTGCGTCTAGATCAATGGTAACAGGAGATGGGGGACACGATGTTTACCCAGGTTTGGGCCCTCTCTATGGAGGTAATACCCTACTTCCTGCTTGATTGATCTTGATGAATATGAGTATTACAAGAGTTGATCTACCACGAGATCGTAATGGCTAAACCCTAGAAGTCTAGCCTATGAGTATATGATAATGAGTATCCGTCTATCCGGACTATGCCCTCCGGTTTATATAGACACCGGAGACATCTAGGGTTACATGGGGTCAGTTACATCAAAGGGAATCTTCATAGTCAGTCGCCTAGCTTGCCTTCCACGCCAAGGAGAGTCCAATCCAGACACGTGTATAGTCTTCGGTCTTCATGTCTTCACAGCCCATCAGTCCGGCCCATAGATAACAAGCCGGACACCCGAGGACCCCTTAGTCCAGGACTCCCTCAGTAGCCCCTGAACCTGGCTTCAATGACAAGGAGTCCGGTGCGCAGATTGTCTTTGGCATTGCAAGGCGGGTTCCCCTTCTTCCGAACTCCAGAATAGTCTTCGGATGTGATGATTGTATCCGGACCTGTTACACCCACCATACACAACCGTAGAGAGAATATATGTATTTTACACGAGTTCCATCTGCTGACAGCTTTTTGCGACGTAGCGCCATGCCCGTCCGGTCATAATTTCGAACCGTTTTTCTTCTGCCCACCCATGTTTCGAGACACGGTTGCTATTGACACATCTTGCCAAAGCAGAGATCTTGTCCCCTTATTGCGAGATTCTCATAAATGCGGGTATGGGTAACCCAACCGTGTCATTTATACAGCCCTTGGGAGTAGGCGGATCTTGAGGCGCGTGAGGAGGCGTTTATGCTGCCTTTATAAGGGGATAAGGACTCCCTCTTCCTCGTGTCATGCTCTCTCTATCTCCGCCTTTCCAATCTCGAGCTCCAACGCCCAAGTTCTCATCTCCTTTCCACTCAAGCAACCATGTTCGGATCCGGTGGTCAGGGAAAGTGGATGGTCTCCTCTGTCAAGGAGGAGGACATTACTAAGCTCCGGGCAGCCGGATATTTGGCGAAGGGAATCACCCACCGCTTGCCGGCTGAGGGTAAAATCGACCCCATGCCGGAGCCCAACGAGAGGGTAGTATTCCTCCCTCATTTCTTCTACGGGCTAGGGTTTCCACTCCATCCTTTCATACGCGGGATAATGTATTATTACGGGATAGATTTCCATGATCTGTCCCCGAATTCCTTCCTCAACATTTCGGCGTTTATCATCGTGTGTGAGGCCTTCCTCCGCATCCAACCCCACTTTGGGATGTGGCTCAAAGTCTTCAACGTGAAGCCAAAGGTGGTGGACGGCCAGCACACGGAGTGCAGAGGAGCTATGGTAAGTAAGCTGCCCAACATCTCTTGGCCAAAAGGCACTTTCATGGAGACAATAAAGGAGTGGCAGAGACTGTGGTTCTACATCACAGAACCCCGCGACACCACCTGGGCCGCAGCTGCCGGATTCCACTCCGGTGCTCCTATGCGGCTCACCTCCTGGGTCGAGAAGAGTCTGGACTGGTGTTCGCCTGATGAGCTGATGGCGTTGCAGACGCATGTCCAAAGCATGATAACCAAGGACGTCAAGCTCGTCGATGTAATCCAGGTGATGTCAGTTCGCCGGATTCTTCCATGCCAACGCCGAAGCCAACCTCTATGGGAGTTCAATCCAAAGAAGCACCAGACCTTGGTGAGGCTCTTCGAGACTACTCACGAAGATGCATGGAAGTTGCTCTTTAAGGGCAACGAGAAACCACCGGCCGCAGATTCAGATCACGGGCACGACGCTAAGCACCCCGCCAGCGAGGCATGTAATTTTCAACGTATTCCTTACTTGTTTATTTCAAGGATGATGCCTGAGCTTCTATTATTGTTTTTTCAGGACTAGACGGAGAGGGCGAAGTGGATCCAGTGTCCGGCTCCGCTGCCGAAAGAACTAGTCATCCTGTGTTTGGCTTAGATGTTGGTGCCGGCGCCATATAAGGCACCGGAGAAGAAGGCCAAGAAGAAGGCAAATGGGGCCAAGAGCGGCCCCCGCCGCAAGGGCACTTCGGACGTGATGTCCGAGGACGACGAACCTCGTTCCTCTGTCCCTAAGGACAATGACGAGGAAGAGGAGGAGGAGGAAGAAAACAACCCTCCCCCTAAGGAGAGGAAGAAGAAAAGGGCGGCTTCGGTGCATCTAGAGGCAGAAACGCCCAAGAAGGGGAAGGGCGTCCCGGCAGTCAACACCGCGTGGGACGTTGACAGCAGTCCGGAACGACGCCCTTGGGCTAAGCCCTAGGCCGCATCGTAAGTGACATGGCTCGCTTGTGCACACATCCGGCCCTTTCTCTCCATTGTCTTGACATAGTTAATCGTACTATTGTAGTCCGGCCTGCGACCTGATCCAACGATCCTCGTCCTGAGGTTTGTTGGCCCCGTCGGAGATGGCAAGCATGTCACCACTGCCTGCTTACTCCCCTGTGGCCAGGGATGACACAAAGTGCTGTCCTGGAGGACCGCTCCGAAGGGAGGAGGCCAGGACGCTGTCCGGGAGGCGCCTCAAGGCAAGACCTCTACTGCCGGACACATGAGGGAGCCGATCCCCATGGAGACTGGCGGACAGGGCCGTATCCAGTTTGTCCCTCAGCTGAATATGAATTCGGAGACCCATATGGCTCCGAAGTCGAGAGCGCAGCCCCCTTTGAAGGAGGGGTGTGCGCCGCTTCCACCGGCAGTCCCTGTCCATCCAGGGACGTCGGATAACCTGATGGAGGCGCTACGAGGCGCCTCTGTTATGGACGAGCACCGCGCCCTTATGGGCGTGGTGATCGAAAAGGTTCAGTCCTCCAAGAGTGGACTGAACGAAGCATGCAGCAACCTATTGACAGGCTTCGAGGTAAGCGACGTAGAAAGAGAAAAACCCCACGTAGTCAGTAGCCCCTGAGACATTGCCCGGTGCTCGGCTAGAAGAACTGGGCAGTGGATCAATCCTCTATTGTAGGGGACTAACATAATATCTATGCATAAGCAGGTGTCGCTGTTAGCCGCAACCTGGCATGCTGCCAAATCTCGGAATTGAAGCATAGGCTGGAGCGGACCGAGAACGAGCTCGGCGAGGTTACAGTTGGGCTGCAGGAGAGGCAAGGTGAGTAACGTCTTCCTGTGTGTGCGGAAAGCACAGGCGATGTATATTGACTGTAATGTCGTAATATGTGCAGGAGCCGCGACCAAGGTCGAGGCCCTGAGGAAGGCCTTAGGCGAGGTCGAGGGGAAATCTGTCCAGCAGCAGGCCGCTCGTAAGAAGCTCGAGGCCCGGGTCAAAGAAATCCAGCAGGAGCTCTAGGATGCGGTGAAAAAATGTGAGACCTTGAAGAATGATGCGGTAGGCAAGAGGCCGAACTCACCAAGGCTCATTAGAGCGCAGAGACCACACGGAATGAGGCCCAGGCCGCCCTCCAGGAGATCCAGGAGGCCAAGAAGATCACGGCGGGTAAGGCATTTAAAATGCAAAGCAACTATGCGGAGAAGCAATACCTTTTACTAACCCGGGTTCGGAGTTCCCTAGGGGCTTTTGCGGATCTGCCACACAGCGTATCCGACGCTGCAGAGTTCTACCGAGCCGAAGGAGGTGGTTCTGCGAAGAAGCTATTCTGGTCGCAGTACGTGACACCAGAGCATCCCGTGTCCTTCACCGATCAGCTGAAGCAGCTGGTGGAGCTGCACAGGGTGGCCGAACTAGCCATGAAGGATTTGGCAATGCGGCTATGGCTAGCAGAAGCTATGCCTGGCAGCTACTTCGGACTCGTGAGGCGGCTAGTAGGAGCCTGTCCGCGACTGGACGTCGTCAAGCACTCTGCATGTATTGAAGGTGCTCGTATGGCCTTCGCTCGTTGCAAGATGTGGTGGGCAAAGATGAACGCCGTTGAAGTTGCCAGCGGGCCGCCGGAGGGCGAGGAGCACCGCACACCCGAAAAATATTTTGCGGATGTCGCCGAAGGGTCTCGACTTGTGGCAGCTCAGTGTTCGCAGGACATTGTATTAGAATAGATGTATTAATGTTGTCCTTGCATTGTATTATGGAAACAAAGCCTGTAATATAATTTTGTTATGCTTTAATTGTTTCCTCCTGTGCGGCCGTGTTATTTGTGATCTGAGGGTTGGCCAGTCGTCAGCTTCTGCCCTCGTGTAGGTAGTACAGAGGTGTTCGGGATGGGACCTAAACAATCTTGATCCAATTATATGGTCCTTTGGAGGAGTTGTTTAGCGCAACGAACAAGGCAATCAAACTATACAGCTTGAAATCCCTCACTTAGCCATAGGAGTTTTATAATTAAGAAAGTGCACAACCCCTGGTCCAAGCCAGGGTGCTCTTAGCATCTGATCAGGGACTGTCGATCCATCGCGTGACGCGGAAGAAATCTCCAACGATTTTGTGACCCTCGAACAGCTGACCGGCTCTCGCCGTATCATGACAGTCAGTTTTCGGCTTTCTCTACTGAGGTGCTCATCCGGTCAAAGCCAGGGCACAATCGCAGTAGTTCTCCCTTTACTACCCTAGCCGATAGAGCGGAACGTAGGGTAGCAAGCACAGGAGCCGGGCAACCCAACTATTGACCAAAGACATGATTCGGAGCCAATGCATGTAATGCTAAATTCGGGGTGCCGAACTTATCTATAAGAAGTGTTCGGACTTTGCTGCCGTATTATGGGGCGATGTGGAGCCCCTGGCGAATATGAGACGTACCAAAGGGTACAGATGTAGTTGATAAGCAAATCGAAATGAAATGAAGAGGCAAAAACCACAGAAATTGGGCCGCAAACAAATTTCATTATAACTGTATGGATACGTCAAGGCGTATCTTGTACAAATGGTGCGATAAGCATCCGGGCTATTTAACATGCCGGAATCAAGAGGGCGCAGCGTGCGGGTCCTGAGAAATAAGTAATATCGTCAAGAGGAACGTGCGAAGGTTGCCCTACACACCTATGCTGCTTGCCGTCTTTGTATATCAATCCTTCGAAAGGGACTGGTCAGCAGGCCCATGGGAAAAGGAACCTGAAACGAAAAAGAGAAAGTTGAAAAGTATGTTAATCCGGGGTCGGTCTATCCGAACTATAGATCCCGGGTTAGCTTCTGCCTCCGTCGATGTCCATGGGATTTTGAATGCATAATTATGGACGCGTGGTGCGAATGCCCCTACTTCATCGGAACTGGGACGGAGGCCGAATTGCTAATCGAGCTCTTGACGAGCCGTGTTGTCCTGTAGAGTGGTCCGGAACCTCTTGATGGTGTCCAGGGGCTTGGCAGCCGCACTATGGTGCTGCTTGAGAAGGCCGCTCTATACCTCTGCTACTAGGGTGGTGGTGTGCTCCTCTATTCGGAGGGAGCGTTCCGTATTGCCATTGACTGTTATGACGTCGCGTGGACCGGGCATCTTGAGCTTGAGATTAGCGTAGTGTGGCACTGCGTTGAATCTGGCAAATGCTGTTCGTCCAAGCAGTGCATGGTAGCCGCTGCGGAATGGGACGATGTCGAAGATTAACTCCTCACTTCGGAACTTGTCTGGAGAACCGAAGACCACTTCCAGCGTGATTGAGCCCGTACATCGGGCCTCTACGCCTGGAATGACTCCTTTGAAGGTAGTCTTTGTTGGTTTGATTCGTGATGGGTCAATGCCCATCTTCCACACTGTATCCTGATAGAGCAGGTTAAGGCTGCTGCCACCATCCATTAGGACTCATGTCAGGTGAAATCCGTCGATGATTGGGTCGAGGACCAATGCGGCCGAGCCGCCATGACGGATACTAGTTGGGTGGTCTTAGTGATCGAAGGTGATCGGGAACGATGACCACGGGTTGAATTTTGGGGCGACTGGCTCTACCGCATAGACGTCCCTAAGCGCTTGCTTACGCTCCCTTTTGGGGATGTGTGTGGCGTATATCATGTTCATTGTTTTGACATGAGGGGGAAATTTCTTCTACCCCCCTATGTTCAGCTGTCGGGGCTCTTCGTACTCGTCCTCACTTTGTGATCCCTTTTCTTTGTTTTCGGCATTTAACTTCCCAGCCTGCTTGAAAACCCAACAATCCTTGTTGGTATGGTTGGCTTGTTTGTCCGGGGTGCCGTGTATCTGGCACGGACGGTCGAGTATGCAGTACAGGCTGGAAGGTCTTTCATTGTGTCTTTTGTAGGGCTTCTTTCGTTAGCCGGGCTTGGAGCCCGTGAATCCGGCATTGACTGTGGTATCATCGGTGTTGTTGCCATTGCTTTGGCGTTTATGTCTATTGCGCCGGAGCTTGCCAGTGCTATTCTTGTCCTCAGAGGGGCCTGTCTTGCTGGCTGTGTTGTTACTACGAGCCAGCCAACTGTCCTCACCCACGCAAAAGTGGGTCATGAGTGCCGTGAGGGCTGCCATGGACTTCGGCTTTTCTTGGCCGAGGTGGCGTGCTAACCATTCGTCACGGATGCTGCGTTTGAAGGCTGCTAAGGCCTCGGCGTCCGGACAATCAACAATCTGGTTCTTTTTGGTTACGAACCTAGTCCAGAATTTTCTGGCTGATTCTCCAGGTTGTTGAACTATGTGGATGTGGTCATCGGCATCTAGTGGCTGGACATAAGTTTGTTGGAAGTTATCAAGGAAAGCCTCTTCCAAGTCCTCCTAGCTGTCGATAGAATTTTCAGGCAGGCTGTTAAGCCAGTGCCGAGCTGGCCCTTTAAGCTTTTAGTGGGAGGTATTTAATGGCGTGGAGGTCATCTCCTCGAGCCATGTGGATATGGAGGATAAAATCCTCGATCCATACTGCAGGATCAGTTTGTGCCGTCGTATGATTCCATGTTGGCAGGCTTGAACCTCTCGGGGAATTCATGATCCAGCACCTCGCCTATGAAGCAGAGAGTGTGTGCGGCGCCTCTATAGCAGGCGGCATCGCGGCGGAGCTCTGATGGAGTCTGTCTGCAGCATTCGGTGCGTGTGTGGTGTGTTTTTTCACATCCGAATAGGTATCCGTCGTCGTGCTTTGAGGCACAGCCTCGCGATCCATAGATCGATCTTGTATGTCCTGCTCTACTGTCCAGTTCCTACCGGAGATCATATGTATGGTCTCGAGCTGGTCTATCCCTGTTTTTGCGAAGCGGTGTGGCGGGCTGCTGTTCGGTCTGAGTTGCCGTTTTATCTCGACCACGAGGTGGTCAGTCCGCCGCTCTATCTCGACCACATGGTGGTTGGTCCGCATTGCACGAGGGAGGTATGGGATCTGGTGCCTCCTCATCAAACTGAGGTAGCAGTCTGTGTTTTGGGTAGCTCTTGGCTGGGCGCTTGAGGCTGTATTCTTCGGCTGTCAGGACGTCAGTCCATCTGTCGACGAGCAGATCTTGTTCGGCTTGAAGCTGCAGCTGTTTCTTTTTCAGGCTCCTTGCGGTGGCTATGAGCTGGAGTTTAAAGCGCTCCTGCTCTAAAGGATCCTCAGGCATGAGTTTTTGTTGCCGAGGCTTGTCTCCTCTTTGGAGGGTGGACGGTAACTATCATCCTTCGAATCATCTTATAAAGCCTGTTCGTCAGGGTTATCTTGCCTGCCGTCCTGTTCCTCCTATTCGGATATAGCTCCGACAGGGTCTTCGTTGTTTTCGACGTCACCTGGAGTACTGTTTTCTCTGGTGCCAGTGTTTAGGAAAATATACCAAGGTGGTTCTTCAAGGAAGCAAGGACCCAGGCCCGCAATACGTGAGCCGGATCATGAACTACCAAGAGAAGCTCAAGTGCGGCCTTGTGAATGGCCGTCATAAGATTTCATGGTCCAAGCAGGAATTAAGGAGGAATTTGATGCATATGTGCGTAATGCTGAACTCGAGGGCTTCATGGTAGATAAGTGCCCTCAGTATTATTACCTAACTGATTCCTTTGTGAGAAGGTTCAAATTTACATCTTCACGCAATTCTCACACTGTCCTATTTGATCTTATGGTAAATCTTACACCATGGACTTAGAAGACATTAACACTGCTTGTAAACTCCCGCAATGGGGTAGTGCTAGTGAACCTCGCAAATCTGAGTTTAAAGATTTTCTTGCTAGTATCATTGTGGGGGAATCTAGAGAAATAACACAAGCTACCATAGGGAGCATTCACTTTCCTGCTATACATTATTTTACTCTCTTTATAGGTAGATGCATTAACGGCAAGGATGAGGCATGTCACATGTGTGTTCCAGATCTTAGTGTTCTCAAGAGTGCTGTGTTAGGAGATAAACAATATAACTTGGGGGGCCATTGTTGCACGTAGGTTGCATAATAACAGTATTAGTGGAGATTTGTTCGGTGGAATTTATGCAACCCATGTGGCTAATTATCTTTAGATTCCCATACATGAAAATGATATGGAATTGCCTTCTGCTTATTTACATTTTAATGCTATGGTTCGCCATCACTTTATTGAGAGGAATGAACAATCTCTCCAGTACCGACTAATCTTTGACAAGCGCCGCACTGTCCATGTTACTCTCCCTGCTCCTAGTTTCTTTGACTTTTAGGCAAAAAGGAGATATATTATAACCATGGAGGAGGCGAACAAGTATGAGAGGAGGACAGAAGCAGCTTGCCTCCAAGGTGCGGCTCATGAGGCAATAGCTGCTGCATCTCAGTACGACCCCAGCTACAACTTTGATCCATGGGCATAAACCAACTTAGGCCAAAAGCCTAAGCTTGGGGGAGTACGTATTTCTCACCGACATTACATTCATGTTCACACACTCACTCCAATTGTCGGTGTTCATACTTTTTCATTGTAATATCCATGCTAGTTTATTTTCTTTTTCTCGCTTTCTTCTTGTGTGTTAGAAAAACCTTAAGAAAAACCAAAAAAATAGTTGTAGCTTTTAGCTAGTTTACTTTCCATGCTTGTAGTAATAATAACTAAAAGAAAACCCAAAAATATTTTTCGTTCTTCTTCTGCTTGTTGGGAGCTTTCCCGTGTAAATAGTTTTATTTCTTTTCTTTTCTTTGGGGGTTGAGAGGAGAATACCTAAATGAAAATGTTGAAGTGGCTCTCATATGCATTATTGTTGATTTAAGCAAGAGCCCATATTACCTTGTCTTCTCCTTTATATTGAATGCTTGCAGATTCCAGGTTAGTCCAGTGCACGTGCACTATTATTATTATCTACACCGTTCGGTCGCCCAAGTGAAAGGCAATAATGACGATATATGATGAACTAATTGAGGTGAGAGAAGCTGGTATGAACTCGACCTATCTTGTTTTTGTAAATATGATTAGTTCATCGTTCCTGATTCAGCCTATTATGAATGAAACATGTTTGCAATAACAATTAGAGATTATAGTTTCTCATGCCATGCTTAATTAGCTAGGAGTTTATAATGGTTTACCTTGCATGACAACATGCTATTAAATGGTTGTGATGTGGTATGATAGGGTGGTATCCTCCTTTGAACGATTCAAGTGGCTTGACTTGGCACATGTTCACGCATGTAGTTGAAACAAAATCAACACAGCCTCCACGATATTTATGTTCATGGTGGATTATATCCTACTCATGCTTGCACTCAATGTTTATTCATTTTAATGCATTTTCATGAGTGTTGTCGCTCTCTAGTTGGTCGCTTCCCAGTCTTTTTCTAGCCTTCACTTGTACTAAGCGGGAATACTGCTTGTGCATCCACTTCCATAAACCCAAAATGTTATTCCATATGAGTCCACCATACCTTCCTATATGCGGTATCTACCTACTGTTCCAAGTAAATTTGTATGTGCCAAACTCTAAACCTTCAAATGAAATTCTGTTTTGTATACTCGAATAGCTCATGTATCAACTAGGGCTGTCTGTATCTTCCATTATAGGTGGGTTATTCTCAAGAGGAGTGGATGAGGGAGTCCTGGATTAGGGGGTCCTCGGATAGCCGAACTATATACTTTGGCCAGACTGTTGGACTATGAAGATACAAGATTGAAGACTTCATCCCATGTCCGGATGGGACTCTCCTTTGCGTCGAAGGCAAGCTTGGCAATCCGGATATGTAGATCTCCTCCCTTGTAACCAACTCTGTGTAACCCTAGCCCCCTCCAGTGTCTATATAAACCGGAGGGTTCAGTCCGTAGGACGAGAACAATCATAATCATAGGCTAGCTTCTAGGGTTTAGCCTCTACGATCTCGTGGTAGATCAACTCTTGTAATACTCATATCATCAAGATCAGTCAAGCAGGAAGTAGGGTATTACCTCCATCGAGAGGGCCCGAACCTGGGTAAACATCGTGTCCCCCGCCTCCTGTTACCATTAGCCTTAGACGCACAGTTCGAGACCCCCTACCCGAGATCCGCCGGCTTTGACACCGACATTGGTGCTTTCATTGAGAGTTCCACTATGCCGTCGCGGTAAGGCTTGATGGCTCCTTCAATCATCGGTAACCATGTGATCCAGGGTGAGGTTTTTCTCCCCGGACAGATCTTCGTATTCAGCGGCTTCGTACTGCGGGCCAACTCACTTGGCCATCTGGAGCAGATCGATAGCTATGCCCCTGGCCGTCCGGTCAGGTTTGGAAGCTTGAACTATACGGCCGACATCCGTGGAGACTTGATCTTCGACGGATTCGAGCCCATGTCAGGTGCACCGCACAGTCACGATGGGCGTGACTTAGCTCTGCCGTCGGACGGTGTTCGGGAGATCACACCTGCGGCTACTCCGGCTCTTAACCCGGAGCAGAACGTGCCATCCGAGGACGGGTGGATAGACCCCGCCACGGAGGCCGCACACTCAGCGGTGATAGAGCCAAATACTGACTCCATCTCCTATGAGACCCATGTCATCGGACCCATGGATTCATCCCCGGCCACATCCTCCGAACCGCTCAAGTCCGTGCCTATCGAATCTGATTGGGCACCGATCATGGAGTTCACCTCCGTGGATATCTTTCAGCAGTCTCCCCTTGGTGACATGCTAAATTCATTAAGGTCTCTCTCCTTGTCAGGAGACCCCTGGCCGAACTATGTCCGACTTGAGTGGGAAACGGACGATGAAGAAATTTGTTCCCCACCCACCACCCACCTAATAGCCATTGTCGATGACTTAACCAACAAGCTCGATTTCGGCTCCGAAGACATCGACGGTATGGATGACGATGCAGGAGACGAATAGGAACCACCGCCCACAGGGTGCTAGACTGCCACCTCATCATATGATATATACATGGTGGACACCCCCAAAGAAGGCGATTGCGATAAGGCAACAGAGGATAATCCCTCCAAGAAGCAACCCAAGCACCAGCGTTAGCGGCGCCGCTCTAAGCCCCGCCATAGCAAAAGCAGAGATACCGGCACAAGATACAATAATGCTGCAGATAGTGCCGAAGACGAAGACAATCCCCTCTAGCCAGGTTTTGAGCAGGAGGACGGGCGAGCTAGCCCTAAGGAACAGGCAGCAGACGGAGAATCAGAGGATGACAATTACATGCCTCTCTTCGAAGACGAGGTGAGCCTCGGCGACAAAGAATTTACCGTGCCTGAGGATCCCGTCGAGCAGGAGCACTTCAAGCGTCAGCTCATAGCCACAACAAAAAGCCTGAAGAAAAAGCAACAACAGCTTCAAGCTGATCAAGATCTGCTAGCGGATCGATGGACTGAGGTCCTGGCGGCCGAGGAATACGAACTCGAGCGCCCAACCAAGCGTTACCCAAAACGCAGGTTGCTACCCCAACTCAAGGAGGAAGCATTAAAACCTACACTACCAGCATATGATGCGGCTGATCGGGCACCTCGTGGCCGAGACAGAGCGACATATCAGCCCGAAGTCCAGCCCGCACTCCGTCACCAATCAAACAAAAACGCCAAGGCCCGGGGCCACACGCAGGACCTGCGAGACGTATTGGAAAACAAAGCAGGACATACAAGATCAATCTACGGATCACGGGCGCGTGCCCTAACGCGTGACGATGACCGTCACGCCGGATATACTAAAAGCAAATCCGGCCGGGCCGAATACAGCAGACCAGACTCATATGAACTGCGTCGTGATATATCCTGGCACAGAGGCACCGCACACCCCCTATGCTTCACTGACGAAGTAATGGATCACGAATTCCCAGAAGGGTTTAAACCCGTAAACATTGAATCATATGATGGTACAATAGACCCTGCGGTATGGATCGAGGATTTCCTCCTCCACATTCACATGCCCCGCGGTGATGATCTACATGCCATCAAGTACCTCCCACTAAAACTCAAAGGGCCGGCTCGGCATTGGCTGAATAGCCTGGCGGCAAATTCCATCGGCAGTTGGGAGAACTTGGAAGACGCATTCCTTGACAATTTCCAGGGCACTTATGTGCAACCACAGGATGCTGATGACTTGAGTCACATAACCCAATAGCCGGGGGAATTAGCCAGCAAATTCTGGACTCGGTTCCTAACTAAAAAGAACCAAATTGTCGACTGTTAGGATGCAGAGGCCTTAGCGGCATTTAAGCATAACATCCGTGACGAGTGGCTCGCCCGACATCTCGGCCAAGAGAAGCCGAAGTCATATGGAAGCCCTCACGACACTCATGACCCGCTTTTGTGCGGGCAAGGACAGGTGGCTGGCTCGCAGCAACAATACATCAAGAAACCCTGGCAATTCAGACGCCAAAGATAGCAACGGCAGACTATGTCGCAACAAACACAAGCGCCGCAACAGCGCCGAAGACACGGCAGTTAATGCTGGATTCAGCGGCTCTAAATCCGGTCAATGGAAGAAGCCATTCAAAAGAAGCAATCTGGGCCCGTCTAGTTTGGTCCGCATACTCGATCGCTCGTGTCAAATTCACGGCAGCCCCGATAAGCCAGCCAACCACACCAACAGAGAATGCTAGGTGTTCAAACAGGTCGGCAAGTTGAACGCCAAAAATAAGGAAAACGGGCCGCATAGCAACGATGATGAGGAGCCCCAGCCGCCGAACACAGGAGGACAGAAGAAATTTCCTCCCCAAGTGAAAACGGTGAACATGATATACGCAACCCATATCCCCAAGCGGGAACGGAAGCGTGCACTAAGGGACGTCTATGCGATGGAGCCAGTCGCAACAAAGTTCAACCCATGGTCCTCTTGTCCGATCACGTTCGATCGCAGGGACCACCCCACCAGTATCCGTCATGGCAGTCCTGCCGCATTGGTCCTTGACCCCATCATTGACGGATTTCACCTCACTCGAGTCCTTATGGATGCTAGCAGTAGCTTGAACCTGCTCTATCAGGATACAATGCGCAAAATGGGTATAGACCCCTTGAGGATAAAACCCACCAAAACCACCTTTAAAGGTGTCATACCAGGTGTAGAGGCCTGTTGCACAGGCTCAATCACACCGGAAGTGGTCTTCGGATCTCCGGACAACTTCCGAAGCGAGGAATTAATCTTCGATATTGTCCCCTTCTACAGTGGCTATCATGCATTGCTCGAACGAACCGCATTTGCTAGATTCAATGCGGTACCGCATTATGCATACCTCAAGCTCAAAATGCCAGGACCTCGCGGGGTGATAACAGTTAACGAAAACACAAAGTGCTCTCTCCGGACGGAGGAGCACACTGCGGCCCTCGCAGCAGAGGTACAAAGCAGCCTTTCAAGGCAAACCGCCAATACGGCGATGAAGCCCCCAGACACCTTCAAGCGAGTCTGGAGTAACCTGCAACAGGATCGCCTGGCACGTCCAGAGCTCGCCTATCAATTCGGCCTCCGTCCAAGTCCCAGTCAAGCGACGAAATTTGTGCCACACGTACATAACTACGCACTAAAAATACCATGGGCATAGGCGGAGGCATGGCTATGGCACGGCCCACAATGCGGCTCAACCGCCTCAGGGCCCGTATATCTTTATCTTTTTCTTTCTTTCAGGACCTTATTCTCCGGAAGCCCTTCATGATAGCCTGATTAACGGACCCATCATGGGAGGGAAGCACCAAGGAAGCGAGAAGCTTTGACGTACAAGGGAATCCTCAGGTGGTCTCTGATAACGATCGCTATACCTGTTTTACATACCCACACGTAGCTTGCCCTTGGATAGGACATGTCAAATAGTCCTGTTTTTTGCTTATTGCACTATTTGTATACATACGCTTTGACGTATCACTTAATAACAATATACAGCGTTAGCTTATTATTGCATTTCTTCATCTTTCCTTTGTCTGCTTATTTGCGACACATTGCACCCGTACATTCTGGTACGTCTAGTACGCCAGGGGCTTCATTGTACTCCATAATACGGCAAGAAAAGTCCGAACACTATCGACAGTGCGCCACCCCGAACTTATAGCATTATATGCATCAGCTCCGAATCATGTCTTGGGTCAATAGTTGGGTTTGCCCGGCTCCCATGTTTTGGTACCTTACGTTCCGCTATATCGGCTAAGGTAGCACTGGAAGAACTACTGCGATTGTGTCCTGGTTCTTCCGGACAAGCACCTCGGTAGAGAAAGCCGAAAACTGACTGTCATTATGCGGCAAGAGCTGGCCGCTGTTCGAGAGGTCTCAAATCCTTAAAGATTTTTTCCGCTTCGGGCGAGGAGTCGGCCTTGTCCGATTTAGGCGTATATAGCGCCCCAAGTTCGGCCTTCCGAATACTAGGGGCTTCGCAAAAATTTAAAATTGTACACTTCTATGGCTAAGTGAGAGTGATATAGCTTTATAGTCCGATTGCTTGGTTCGTTGTGCTGAACACCTCCTTCGAAGGACCCAACACTGGGATAAAGAGTGCTCAGGTTTATCCCGAACACCTCAGTACTAGTTACGTGGGGGCAGAAGCCGACGACTTGCCAACTCTCAGATTTTATAAACGGCCGCACAGAAGGTAATATTTTAAATCAACAAGCATTATATAGCGCACATGAACTACTTTTCATATTACAGGATCACATGAGTAGATTCATTCAAATATTACATCCTTAGCACATTCCTCCGCCACAAGGCGAGCGCCCTTCAGGACACTGTCATAATACATTTCGGGGTGGCGATGCTCCTTGCCCTCCGGCGGCCCCTCCTTCACCAGCTTTTCAGCGTCCATCTTCGCCCAATGCATTTTCGACCGGGCAAAGGCCCTGCGCGCACCCTCAATGCAGATGGACCGCTTTATGACTTCAAAACATTGGCAGGCATTCACAAGCCACCTTACCAGACCGAAGTAGCTGCCAGGCAGGGGCTCGCCTGGCCACATCCGGACTATTAGAACCCTCATGGCCTGTTCGGCCGCCTTGTGAAGCTTGACCAGTTGCTTCAACTGGTCGCTCAAGGGCATCGGATGTTCGGTCCCAGTATACTGAGCCCAGAACAACTTCTCCGTCGAGCTCCCTTCCTCAGCACGATAGAACTCTGCGGCATCTGATACGCTGTGGGGCAGATCTGCGAATGCTCTTGGAGAGCTCCGGATTCTGGTAAGTAAAAGGAAAGTTTCCTTCGCATGCTTGCTTTGCATAATAAATGCCTTACCCGCCGCTATCTTCTTGACCGCCTGAATCTCCTGGAGGGCCTTTTGGGCTTCGGCATTGGCATTTTGTGCGTTCTCAAGGGCCTTAGAAAGCTCGGACCCTTGCGTCTTTGAGTCATGCTCCAAGGACTTGTATTTCTTGGCCAAATCCTAGAGCTCTTGCTGAACCTCGCTGACTCGGGCCTCTTGCTTCTCGCGCTCGGTGTACTCCTTTGCCGCTTTGTTTTTCGCGTCGGCCAGCGCCTTCTTCAGGGCCACCACTTCGGTCGGGGCCCCTAGAAAATTCATGACGATCCTATGATCTAACAATCACCTTCTTTTTCTTTATCAACATATAGACGGGGTATCACTTACCTTTGTTCTCTTCGAGCTGCCTCTTGGCAAGGCCGAGCTCTTCCTTAGACCGCTCAAGGTCCTGCTTCAGTGCGGAGACCTCCGCAGTATGAGCGGCAGTGGCCAGTACCGCAGCCTGCTTATTCACATAGACATATTCTGATTAGACTCCTATAATTATTATTTGATCCTCTGTTCGGCCTTTCTTTCTGAACAACAAACAGAGCATCAGGGGCTATTGTCTATGATGCACCATTTTCTTATAATTTGATTACACCTCAAGGCCTGTTAGGAGGCTGGCACAGGCTTCAGTCAGTCCACTTTTGGCGGACTGAAACTTCTTGACCACTGCACTCATAACAGTGCGGTGCTCTTCGTCAATGGAAACGCCACGAAGCGCTTCGAGCAAGTTGTCCGACGCCTCTGGATGGACAGAGGCCGTCGGCATGGACGGTTTGGCCCTCCTAGCGACGGGACGCCTGACAGAGTCCGAAACCACTGGAGGTTCCGGCGCAGTGTTCGGCTGGGGGCCAAACTTGCTGCCCCCGTCATTAGAACCCATGGGAGTCTTGCCCCCCCATGCGCCTAGAGTCCGGGATGTCACCTTGGGACGCCTCCAGGACAGGCCAGGGATGCGAGTATGATGGGGCCGTGATGCCTGCCCGCCAGCACTGCCGGCCACAGGAGGCGGGAGCAGGCGGTTCCGACGGCGCTGGTTTGGGCGGCAGGGGCAGGAAGATCAGAGACTGAAGAAGCACGATTGCCGTTAGATTGACATCTAACGGTCTGACGCTGGTAGAGTCGATTGTTGACTAAGTTTCTTTTTTGAGAAACCTTGTGTACGCATGAACTTAGTAGGCCCACAAGTCTACCTCCAAATCTGTGGCAGACAACATAAAGCCATTTGCTATTTTTTATAATTTGCAGCCCATTTGCTAATTCTTAAGTAATTTATTTCAGCCCATTTTCTGCCCAGGACCACGGTCAACCTTATTTTGCATATTTCGGTGGAGTCCAAACTGTTGTAATCCCGAAATGATAAACCTTTTTTAAGAACTTATTGATTTGCCAAAAAAATCGTTTTGTTTTGTTCCGGTTGTTGTTTCTTAAATTTTGGTTGTTGTTTCTTAAGTTTCGATTGGAATTGTACTTTTGCGTTAATTGAGGAATATGTCTATTTTTTCTGGGTCTAGAACCTGTAATTATTGAAATTGACTGGGCTTGAAATTGCTTTTCGTTCTCATAGTTACGAAACGGTAAGAAAGATAAAATACGAGCCTGTTTTATAGCAAGAGTAATTAATCGACATGGGACAATTGAGTTGGTTTAAGGGAAAACCAGTGGTAAAAAATCAGCGCTGGGTGGGAAAAACAACAAATAAGGATGTAAATATGAAAAGGGAATTTTATGTGTTTTCAATATAATGATACGTGTATATGAACTAGTAAAACTATAGGTAGAGATTAGAAAACGAATGTAGGACATGTGTTTCAAGAGGAAAATAGAACTGGCCGGTGTGTTTGATTCAGTAAAAAAACTGCCTGCGGATATTGTAAGACAAAATATAACTAACGCTCGCGGGCCAGAGGCCAGTAGATACCTTCTGGATCTTTGTGCCCCGTTGTCGTCATGGGCTGGGCCTGTTAAAAACAAAACCAACCCTGGGCAGTCTACAGCCCAGTTGAAACTTGCTTGACCTGAAAAAACAATATACGTGCTCAATAAACGAGAGAATTCTGCAAGTACAGACTGATAACTGGGATGCAGCACGGATATTGTTTTTTAGCGTGATAATAAGTGCATGCACTTGTTTCAAAAAAATTGGAGAACTGGGAATTCAAACGGCGGGTGCTTATGCTACCCATCAAATAAAAATCAGGTGCCTGAAAATTCGTTTCGAAACAAATGATTCAGCTTTATATCCACGTCGACCCTCGGCATGATGGTTGGAAGCAAATGCAAGTTCATACCAAAAGATCGTTAACAACAATACCAACTTGCGGACGACAAGGTAGTACAACTATCAATACCAAACTAACTTATAATCTTTTTACTCCTGGCCCTAGTGTTCGTCTGGTAGAAAATCTTGCAGAGGACCAGCTCCCGCTCCTTCTCTTGATCCAGGTCCCTGAGGTGGTACTGGTGCATCACCCAGTTCGTCCTCTGTTGGTCGAAGTTCTTGTTGGTGTGCAGCAACAGAACCTTTTTTGCTGCCCGTCTGCCGGCCGTTGACCATCATCGGCAAGTATTGCCGGTCTTGTGCCACATCGCGTGCATGCCGCACTCTGACTGTATCTTGCAACGCGTCCACGTGCCCCTTTTGAACGCCCTAGTATTGCGCTAGAAGAAATGCTTCCTTAGGCCACTCAGTGTGATACCTGCAGTATTGTGGAATACAGGTTTTAGTGTACCTAGTTGGCATTTTCAAAACATCTTTGGCATGTTGCAGTCACTTGTTTCACTTTTTATTAACTATCAAATTGTAATTGCTTCACCAGGTCTGCGTCTAAAAAGAAAAATAGAGCTATAAACAAAGGAATATGTTTGTGCAAGTAGACGGTCGATCGGTGTCTTACCTGGAAGTTTCTTAGGTTGGGTGTAGCATATGTCATGCTCGCTGTCGATGGTTGGTATGAACAAATCGATGAGAGATTGAAATCTTGCGATGTCAGCACTCACTTTGGCCTCAAGGTGCTCGATCAGCTCATGATCTGTGGGATCGAACTTGGCGCCAGCCGGCAGCACCGGCCAATCCTTCTTCGACTTGCATCGGTAATTCTAGTTATATGGTACTGAATGTATGATCAATCGACTATTTTAAGTGAATGATGAAAGATTTCGACAGATAAGTGGTACTCCAAATCTGAAGTCTAGAATACCCGAACACGCCGCCGGGATTCTTGTGTCACCTCACGCGCAGCGTGTTGTCACGTCAATTCAATGTGTGGACATGATGAATAATTTGACCAACGTATACTAGTACTGCTACTGTACTACTTACTAGTCGTATTTAGTGTCACAATTTATACATAGGTTTAACTAACAAGTACGCACTAGAAGCCTAACTATATATATATATATATATATATATATATATATATATGGCTTTTGCACAGCATCTCCATCATCATTATCAGTACATCCTACGCAGGTGAGTTAGGATGCACTTGATCCTAGGAAGGTATCTATCCTTCAAACCATAGGAGTGCTTCAAACTAACAATAGTGCATAATATCCAACAAAAGAGGGTCGTGCTACAGTAGCAGAATACATGACTCAGTCTAGATATCAGCACGAATCAAGTTGTGCATATTTGTTGTTGGCATGAACCACATCGCCGCATGTCGGATTTGCAAAAGCCATCCATCGCATGGAAGCTTGATGCCTTTCACACACTGAAGATTATCTGGCAACAAGCTGTGTCGACGAATATCTGGATATGGTGATTCATGAAACCCATGCTATGATGTGTAAACACAGCCCCCCTCGCGAATGGAAGTTGCATAGCACAGTAATCATCACCGGTGATATGATCGATGATTGGTTGGATGATCGGATAATTGAGATCGAGGAACAAGGAGTTGTTGCCGAGGCTGTAAATCCGCCTCCAGTTGAATACGCCTGGCCCAACGGAGCTGGGATCTTTCTCGAACACAAAGCAGTCATAGCCATCAATGTTACGAACGCCCCATGCATTGTACTGCATGTGGTTTGATGTAATGGTTTGGTCAATTTGGTACGTGCGAATGAGCATCAAATGACCGCCATCAGCTGAACAAGCGATAAACCACCACCCATCGGCTGGTATGATTCCAGGTCCTGGAATCACGAAGGCCAGCGCATTTGCGTGTGCCGCAACAATTCAAATTGGAGACCAAAAGGACAAAAATAAACAATCATGTTCAGAGTATGTGTGGAATTAAGATTATTATAACAGTGACACATATCATAGAGAGAGAATTGCAATGTCGTGGTCATAATCATACCCCAAGTTAAAAAAAAATAAGCCAATGGCTTTCACATTCTAGCAATATGTCATGGTTCAAAAATCATGTAACAATGAGAGGAAAACAGCTATGACAACGCCTACTCATATTCTACCATAGCACTTACTACTACTGTTCTCATATCAACTCTAAGCAATAACATGCGTTGTTATAAAAATCATGTAAACGAGAGTAACATATAGCAATCATGATGTTATGCTCATAATATGTATTCTAACAATCATTAGATGCCAATTGTTCTCATATCAACTCTAACAATAATATGTGTGGTCATAAAAATCTAGGAAATGAGAGGAACATATAGCAATGATGTGGTTATAGACATGCTATGCATTCTAAATTTGTAACAAATGAACAGGCAGTCGTATTCATAAGGTAAAGATGAGATGAGATAGAACAATTACACGACGATAGATTCCACCAGTATAGGCAGTCAATCTGTGCGTCAACCGCGTAAACGATGCCATCGTGCACTATAGCATCAGACAGAAATGTTGCCTCACCAGGATTGATGATGAGCCATAACCATGTATGGCGACCGGATTCCAGATAGACTAATCCCATGTTGAACAAGGCAATGAGCTTGTAATCCATGTAGTCTTCTGATGGTGTGGGCACTTCGCAGACTACAACTTTCTGCAAACAGAGGTCGAGCCAAAAGCTTGACGCGTCTCGTGCATAGTAGGCAGGAGTGTCCGGCGGGCCGCGAGGCTCGATGGCGGCAGTATCCAACGATGGAAGGGTGATCTCTCACTGGGTGTAGATATCCAAGAGATGCCACGGACTACCGGTGTGGTGGATGAGGACTATCCAGTTGGCCTTCATGCTCGCCCAGTAGTGGTCGTGCATGAAGGACAGGTGGACGGGTAGTGGTAGCATGTCGAGGGGCACCACGGCAACCTCCGTAGGATCGTCAAGTCGGTGTCTGGGCCACCTGCGAGGATCGGGCATCAGCAAGCAGGGTGTCTTGAAAAGAGCCGGCCGGTTGTAGACGAGTAGACGGTACAAAGACACCGAGCATGCGGCCAGACGGACGGTGTTGAGTAGGTCCATATGACTACAGATCTGCTCCAAGAGAACATCGGGGAGGGAATTCCAATCGCGGCTTTGCGTGTCAGTCAGTTCTTCCATTGGGGTTTTCGGTGCCTGCGAGCCAGCGGGGAAGTGATTCGGGCGGGCGAGCGAAGAAGCTTCTCCTCGTGTGGCCGAGCAGTGAGCGGGGGGATATGGTACGCGCGAGCTACCAAGGAAGATGGCGCGGGCGGGCGAGCAGTGAGCGGGGGTAAATGGTGTGCGGCCGACGATGGGGAAGAGAGGAGGAAGAAGAAGAGAGGAGGAAGAAGTATGGAAGACGGGGAAGAAAGTGCATTCAATCTCAATTCTACTAGTACTACTACCAGGATATACCGTCTTTTGGAGTGTAAATAGTTACACTGATGACATGTGGGTCTACCAGAACAGGGCCCATATGTCAGTTAATGGAGGACAGAGGCGAAAGCGTGCTCTATTGGCAAACATGATGGCAGTACTAGGTAAGGCTGATTTAGTAACACCAACATGCTAGTTCAGCTTATTAATTACGTGTCCCATCTGCTGCAGCGTGTATTGTCACTTCACTGCGAAGACTAGTTGAATAGTTCTCTCTGACCGAGATGGGGAATAATGGATCACGAGGACTTCCTTTCTACAGTATCCCTATGCCTCTACGCTCACTTCACTCATTTTGCTCCGTACCTAGTCACTTGTTGAAATTTGTAGAAAGACAAATACTCTGTATTTGGGAACAGAGGGAGGCTTTTACTCCGTACTATTTGGGAACAAAGGGAGTATCACCATATGGAGGGAACAAAGGAAGCTTGAAATATGAACATGTCAATGGGAGGGAGTAAGCCCCATGCATGCATGCATGCATGCAACATGCAACACTCACACGTACACATGGACGCACGCAACACTCATGCACCCATGCGGTACACAGCACACGACGCAACACACACGCTCACGCTCAAGTGCTCAACCTACTCCCTACGTCCGTGAAAGACTGTACATTTAGAGATTTACACATTAACCAGGGCATAATTAACGCCCAAAAGTAGCAGACTTATGTGTGCATGCGACCATTGAGATAAGAAGATTAAATGAAGGCTGTTGCATGCTGTAATTAAGGATAGACATGTAGCCTATACCTATAGCACAAGTTGGTGCATTAGTCAATCAATATCGATTTAGATTAAAGGCTAAATGCATTGGAAGTGTAGATGTACATCATGTACTACACTCTTTGTTTTATAGCCTATGTACACTCTTTGTTGGAAGACCGAGGGAGGACATGTGCATGCACTCACATACACAGCCAGGGTGATTCGCGCGCAAGGGTTGGACTCATGTCGCGCCTGCGTAAAGTTTTGTTTAACTGTTTTCTTTGCTTTGCCAACTGACAGGCGGGACCCAGAAACCAGGTGACAATTTAACCAGTCAACAAAGTGCCACGTCGACTATGTGGCTGGTCAGTAGGGTGCAATACGGAGCTCTACGATGAGCTAGTGATCGTATAATCACCGCAAAACTATATATAGTGACCGTAAAGAGCGTATTGTTACATACGTTGACCGCCAGTGTATTTTTCTCGTTTCAAATTAAGTCATATTAATCGGAAAGGGCGCAATATGGACTACTACTAGTACTAGTACTGCTTTGATGTGTCCCGTCAACTCACCGAACGAGGAGAAGCTGGCTTACTACACCTCTCCCTCGCCCACACGCGCGGTGGTTCGCAGGACAAGGAGAGGGTTTTGAATACAGCGCCCTCTCCCTCTCCCTCTCCCTCGCCCTCGCGGTGGACGTGCAGCAGTTCAATCGGTGTCAGATTGCCAGAAGCATATTGTACTATAGTATCATCATTGTTGGACCTTCCGAAGAGGCGAAGAGCCAAGTGCAAGGTTCACACGAGTACGGACTGTTGAACCTCCCAAAGAGGCAAAGAGCCAAGCACAAGGTTTTATAGGAGTTGTCGTCCTAGTAGGAGTGTACTACAACTATAGCGAACGATGCTACTGTATGATGCCGCCACGCCACGTATATCCAAAGCTGTGCCACCTTTTTTTCTCAAAGAGCGTGTTGGAGCCCGTGCAACAATCACACAAGTTGCACGTACAAATAACACATTTACTAGTAATAAATTCTAAAGGACAAATGTCAGTATGCTACACAAGTTCATCTCCAATTCATGTGATAAATTTGTGCACGACTAGTCTACATATATTCACAGCACTACCGTTCACAATTACCGTACTCCACTTACACGTTATAGATGGGCTACATGTCCTCCTCCAGGTTCCAGTCCCAGGTGTTCTTCATGGATGGCACGATCCATAGCGGTGGGCAACGGGAATCATTGTCGCGGCTTTCTAGTCCGGTTCCACACGATGGAGACTCATCCAAGCTGAATCGGCATAAATCAGGGATAGCGTGTCCCAGCATGTAGTTCATCCGGTGGTGCGCACTGAAGACACAACCATGCTTCATGAACGGCAGGCCTTCCGTGTCGTGCACGGAAGGTGGCATCCGCTTCACAATGGGGTAGCTGTCCCTGATGAAAAGCGAGTACTCTGCAAGAGTGTTCCTCGGCACCCACGTAGCATCACGGGGGTCGAACTCGGCGTCGTTCATCTGGTACACGCGGCATCCCAGATCTGGACACATGGTGACGTACATAGTCAAGGTCCATGCATAATAATGTTGTGCTCAAATATGGCAGTCAGTAATACTGTGCAGCAAATAGTACTACTCCGGTATAGAGGAAGCAAAATAACCGGCTTATTATATATATCCACTCTTGGCTACATGGATGAGATAGTAAGACATGGAAAAACAAAAATGGTGGCAGCTAGTGGGTTCAAGTCTTCAAGAGCCTAGCTAGCTATACGCGTCCTCCAAGGTAAAAAGTACTCCTACTAGTACTACAAAGTATACTACTAGTACAACAATGAAAGAGAAGGCAAGAGGGTTAAAAAATGGAATACCTGGGTAGATGGTGACGGTCGGATCGTGGTAGATTGTGTGACCATGAAGGCCGATCCCAATGGTGGATAAGGGGTCTACCAGAACGGCCGCACTGCTGTGGATGTTCTGCAAAATGATGGTGGTATCCGGCCGGAGGTATGCAAGCCAATCTTCGTTGGCACCGACCCAGACCTATATATAAGACGGTGGGCAGCGGAGAAATTACGGGATGGAAATGGAATAACTAAGTACTACATGATAAAACTCCATTACTGACCTGCTCATCGGACAAAATCCGACTACCTATCAACATCGGCAACTCTAGCGGAGTCAACGTGCAACCATGGCTAGGGAGCGGTGGACTGTTCGAAGGATTGTCCCATAGAAGAACCTTCTCCTCGAGGACGCATGGAAGACCAACAAGCATGGCTTTTTCCCAAGCATGTTTAAGTAGCGTCTTGAAAAAGTTGGTGCAGGAAGCACCGGGTCTTGCGGCGGTGAGGACGTCGGAGCAGCATGCGATTTCTCCCAGAGGATCGTCGTCCAAGGTCTCCCAGCCCCGACAAGGAGGAGAACCGCCTGGCGAATCCATGGGAGCAGCGACGAACTGCCTTCTATTCGGGGGGAGGGGAACTGGCGAGGAGGAGATAAGAGCGTAGTAACCGCAGGGCCTCATCCCTTCCAACTGTAGATCGTTCCTCAGCGAAGGGGTGAGGCTATTATTTACTACTAGTACTAGCATTATGGAACGTTATGGGATTGGATTATACTATAAATAATAGCACTAGTAAGAAAATTTTGGCACTAGGTAGTAGTTTTTGGCGTGGATTAAGAAATTTTGGGTATGTTTTTGCCATTTTTTGTACACGCCAACTAGTGTCAAAAAACGTCTTACATTATGTGACGGAGGAGTACGTACTCGTACTGTAGCAGTACTAGTACTACTTTTCTCAACTAGTAGTGTGATGTACTGTACTTCTAGTCTAGTCTAGTATAGTGCACCAGTTTTGGACTCTTGAATCTCAGGGCCAAGGAGCTACAGTTGGAAGTGGAGGGTACTACTGTTCTCTAGAACCATCGCTATACTATCAATGCAGGGGAAGTACACCTGCGTAGTGGCCTAGTGGGTACTCTCGGTGCTCTATTCAGCCGCTCCTCTAACGTAGCTGGCCTACTCAGCCGCTCCTCTCACGCACACACTAGCAGCCACTTTATCAGCGACAGTTACTACGGGGGCAGAACATTTGAGTTATTTGATACAGTGAGACTAGGCTTTTCGCTTCCATTTGTGGAGGTGTAATGGATCTCGTCGAACTTTGTTAGTAGTTGCTCCTTTATGAATGAGATGAAGCAAAGCTTTTGCCTCCGTTTCAAAAAAAACACGTCAAGAGGAATTTCTTTTATAGTAGAGCCGATAATGGAGTGAAGTCCATGCGTGCAACGCCACAAGCTACAGAGTAGTAGTAGAGCACTTTACGTATAGAGCCATATTGCACAGTTCTCAATGCCCCGCCAGGCTTTTCCGGCTCCTTGGGCTTAATTGTGAGGCGCTAGTTTAAATATGCTACTAGCTGGAAGCTGCAAGCAAGGTGCGGCTAGGGCGAGCACGCGAGCCACGGGATGCTGGGAAGGAAAACCCGTTCACGTGGCTAGGCTGTCCAGTGCACCCAGATTGTGGGGCCGCACGTCCGTTTGACTTCAAATCAAACTACCCGTGTAAAATATTGGCTCGCAGCAAAGTGTAGTAGTACTATTTTTTTTAAAGGCCGCCATGCATTTGGCCGGGATCGAACCCACAAAACGAGGTATACACTCCCACGACCACTAGTAGTACTCGTTGGAGTACAATGCAACCTAGAATCGCCTTTTGTCGCTAGTAGTACGTACATTGTTCCTGACAAGAAACCCCTAAGAGCATGGTTAATAGTATAGCCAGCTGCTGGCTATAAGCCAGTGCCATGTCATCTACAGCCCATCTTATAGCCAACATGTACAATAATAGATCAAAAGAGTGTACTACTTTTTTATTATGTGGCCCACTTCTCATTCTCACAAAGTGCCTAGGAGCACGTGCTAGAGCTGGCTCTTCACGAAGAGCCCGCTTACATTCTCTCTCCTCTTCACTTTCCTCCAACTAAGCAGAAATATACTAGTTTATTTCTTATAGCCCGCTGACTCAGCTCTATTGTACTTGCTCTAATAATGCAAGAAACCACTAAAATGCCAAGAAACTACTACCACTTGCATACGTGGCAGACTTAAGATAAGACTACCTTATCAACCATTGTACATGCTCTTACCAACAAAAATCCTCGAGTGACCTCCTACCTCTGGCCCGTCCACCTAGTCATCCTCGGCCATGGGATGTAGCTACTGCCGCTGGCAGAAGGCGAGGTCAAAACCGTCGGCAGTGCGGAGCCCATGTTGCGGCAGCCCAGATGCCATCTCTGTCCGGCGCTCGTGGCCGCTAGCTAGCCAAGATAGCTCCGTCCAGCTGCTTGTCTGCAAGGTTTCCTAGCTAGATTGGCATGGCAGCGCGGCGGCTTGCTCGCGCGCGCCGCGCTAAGGCCAGCCATCTGGCTCGAGCGAAGGCCAGCACGGCGGCTTGCTCGCTCTTGAGTCACGCTCGGGCCAGCCTGCCAACCCGTGCGGAGGCCAGCGCGGCGTCTGGCCCGTCCGGCGAAGCGGCGGCCAACTCGCTCATCACCGGCGCCACCGACGAACACGCATTAGTACTGTTTGAAGTAATGTTCAGGAAAAATAATGATTTGAGGGGGAATAATAGGATAGAAGGTCAGATGTGGGTCCCTCGTGTCAACCGTCAAACAAAATGTGTTGGTTTAAGCTGCCTCGTCAGCACGGACGTGTGGGCCAACCCTGTCATAAATGGGTTTAAACGAACCTAATCGGTAGGAGTACTAGGTAGTTTTTGGCGTGGATTAAGAAATTTTGGGTATGTTTTTGCTATTTTTAGTACAATAGATTCTTCCTAGGGCTGGTTGAAAGTGGTAGTTTTTTGTTAAATACTCTACATATTGTAAGTAGGAGTGAAAGTTAAGCTTTGGAAGCCAATAAGCAAGGCTAGTTACATAGTGCATATGTGTACATGATTGAAAGTAAATATCAACCATGAGTGACTAATATCTTGATGGAAAACTCGAAACTATGGAATACTAGGGAAAAATGCATGGTTGGAAATACTAGCAATGTTCATGTCCGTTGCAACGAATCATAATTAGAATAATACTTATTCACAAACTTGGTACAAAACACTCTAATTTTGATATACATATGTCACTAGAGATATATTATGTTTCAATTAGAATATATTCCTTGGGCTGTTTTGGTGAGGTCAGGGAGGGATGTGGTTGGTTTTAAGATACTAATTATGGGTTTTTCTGCAAATTGGTAGACAAGTGGGATGTTGGTGAGAAAAGGCAACAACTTACCTCACAATCGTTAGATGTAGATCTAATGGTCAGAAACGACGGATGGTAGACACACCAGCATCACCAACTTAATCTTGTGTAGGAGTACTAGCAAGATCCGTGCATTGCACGGAACATCAAGATGCATTTTTTTATAAAACACTTGTTGTGATTGACCCTTGCGGGAGTAATCCCATGTGTAAAAACTAATGATATCTCGAGAAATATGAGATAAGGTGAAGAGGAGTGGGGTGTGGTGGTGGTTGGTGGTCGGACTGAGTGGAGGCATGGGGATTGACGACGCCGGCAGCGACCACCAGGCCAGTTTGTTCCAGAGGCTTCCTTTCTTAATTGCTCAACAATGAGGTTTGTTGGAGATAAGGATGAACGAGGGAAGGCCTTGTCTGCAAATGTGGAGAGGGGAGCGGGTATCTTTTTGTTTAATTTCCATCTGTCAGATATAGATCGGACAGTCTATATTGCAAGATGGCACACGTACCATCATCACCAACTCGGTTTTTTATAAGAGAAGAAATATAAGTATGGAGATACAAACGTATTATCGAACTTGCTTCCGTAAACTAGCATCTACATTCTATTCAACGCCTCGGCATGTGGGGCCTTAGCATAATGACTTCTCGACTGTGTAAAACAAAGATTTTTCCCGTCGCCGACAAGGAGGGGGTGACGGCGGCGCGCTTTTTGGCTTGCTCTAGTCCTAGTAGTCATACTAGGTGGTCTAAGCACGTGTAGATTTATTCTTTTTCACATCTCGTGTTCGCCGTACTGCCACGACTGTTGATGAATAGACGGTAAGTTATTCATGGGGAAACCCTTGTTGAGCATGTTTGCGAGAGAGAGAGAGACAGTGTGCGTGTGTGATATGTTAGAGACTGAGGCAATGATAACAGATTCTTTGTGTCTATGTGTGTGGAGGATAGAGAGAGACATGTACATGGGGCTTTGTGTTGTGTAACGTGGAGACACATATACATAATTAGAGAGTGAGTGTGTGAGATACACGTGCGGACATGAGGAGAGATGATGATCCAGATAAATGGGTGTTTGTGCATGTCTGTGTGTGTTTGTGCACGTGTTTGTGTGTCAGAGGGAGAGAGTGTATGTGGAGTAGAGAGACCACTGATGATGTAAACCTAGTATAAGGGAAGGGGGAATGGTGTGACATGTGTAGTAGCGAGATAGCACAGGTGCGGGCGGGGGGAGCAGACTATTTGGAAGAGACATCGAGTGTGTGTGTGGGAGAGGGGTGTGAGAGCGAGAGAAAGAGAGAGCTAGCGACAGAGAGAGAGAGAGAGAGAGAGAGAGAGAGAGAGAGAGAGGAAGAGAGGGGGCGAGAGGGGTCGTTTGTGTCCATAAATGGCGTATAGATAGGGAGACAATGTTGATGTTGTCCGAAATTGGCCTATGAATAGAGACGCAAGGGAAGCGAGTCATCGTGTGTGTGATAGGGACTTCATGAGAGATCTAGAATAGATGGTGTAGAGAACAATGTGCAAAATCGAGAACGATTATACATTAGGGAGCTATGCAAAGAGTCACGACATATATGTATATAGGGAAGGAGCTGGGGCAGGTCCGCATGTGGGAGAGATAGAAAGAGGAGAGTTATGCATAAGGAGACAAAGTGTGCTTGTTTGCAGTGGGAGTGGTGTGTGAGGTGAGTGCGCGAGAACCACGTAACTAGGGAGATAGACGTTTGGGGCGACGTTTTGTGTGTATGGGAAATATACACTCTACATAGTGTGTGTTCTTGGGTAAGAGAGATAGCGGGAGACCTAGAGAGTGAGGGAAGAGATGTGTGCATGCCCGAGAGAAAAAGTGATAGAGACCTATGTTGGGGTTCGGACTTTACAAGAGAGAGGGGTGTTAATGTGCTCGTGTGTTGGTGTTTGGGGGAGAGAATGACTTCTCT